>NC_061068.1:14481301-14781301 GCF_021917145.1 Hypomesus transpacificus | reverse complement strand
CCCTGGTTCTGACTGCCTTCCCCCTCCTCTCCCCAGCAGAGGGCCCATGTGATGACCGAGGGGGGCTGAGGGCGGGGCTGGAGCAGCCACCCAGCAGCATGGAGGGGCCGGCCGTCCTACCGCCACTCCAGAACGAGGATCCGCGTCGGGAGCGGAAGCGGCGCGGTGGGAAGGCGCAGCGCCTCGGCCGCGGCACGGCCGCAGAGCGGCAGGAGGGGAAGGGGAGGCGGCGGGGGGGGACGCCCCCGGAGGACAGGAAGGCTTCCCCGCCGACAGAGCTGGAGGGGGGGGAGGTGGCGCCCGACTCCTGGGACATGGACTCCCACGACAGGGAGGAGCAGGGGGAGAAGGGGAGCCGTGGTACTTCTAGCACGGACAGCCCTGCCCCCTCCAGCAGCTGCACAGGTGAGACGCTGGCCTCCTGCCCGGCATGAGGTTAGCCCCTCCTCCGTACAGCTGCGGTCGTTTGATGTTTGTTTTCAGAGTGGGATCCTATACCACTACAGCATGACACGACATGACTGAAAACCTTCGCCCTCCATGTTCTCAGATGGTGGGACATAGAAGGAGTAGTTTGTTTCTTCTGGTAAAATGTACCTCCTGAATGATATGTTTAAACTGTATCTGTATATCCTTGAACTACTGACATACTAAGCTTATGAATGGCATCACTTTTTAAAATCTCCTCAGAAATGTTTCCACAGTGAATGAAAGTGTAAAAAGTCAGTTTAAGACGCTATAAAATGTAATTTTATTAATCCCGATGGAAAATCCTGTTCCATAGATCGCTCACAGGTTACAACAATGCTCGAAAAGAACATTAATAAGAATAAAAGACAATATCGTAATAAAACTTAATTGTACGAAGTGGTACTACGGGAGTAAATACTAAAGGTAATGCATGAATTAATTGCACATGATATTAAACTAAACGGTCCTATAGTATGTCAGAAGAGGGAGGAGTTGGACAGTTTGATGTCCACTGGGAGGAACATGGGTGTTTTGTGAGGCACCTTGGTGCGCTCAGTCTGCAGCTGGAGGTGCTCTGCTGTGCCTCCACTGAGGCAGGGGATGGGAGGTGTAATCCAGAATAGAGTTGTTTTCTCTCTCTGGACTTTCTGCTTGTTCTGCTAGAGCCACATGCATTTGCTGTGCAGTGAAACTAGAGACTAGCTGTCTTAACAGGGGCCAGCGTAATGCTGTAACCCATTTAACACAACAGTACTTTCTTTTGGGTGGAATTTTCATCATTAAACCTAAGTGATTTTTCTCACTGTATTGGCTGTACTCCTAGGCTCATTCGATCCGAACAGGGCCCTTCATTTTGGCACTCGTCTTACAGAAAGTAATTAACTTTGAGTTTTAAATCTCTCTAAAATCTGCAAAACACAAAAGCTAATAGAAAAAAAGGACTAATTCAAAACCAGCATTTTTTTATGCGGCATCACCAAGAAAAGGTAATCTTGACTAACTGAAGCACATCTAGAGCTGACAGCATGTTCTGACCTGTGTTAAACACATCCCAAATGCTTCAGATATGTAAGCTACATTTGTGTGGCCTAGTTCTCAACAAGCAGTAAGAAGGGTGAACCTTGTGTCCTTCTGATGGCTGCAATGACTTTTCCTCCAGATACAGAAATCCTTTGTTAAAGAGCCTATGTTTGGGTTTGCTTAACGGCTTGCCGGCCTAGCGATGGTTAACTCCACTTCCACCCAGAACTAGAAGCACACTATCGAGTCCTGAGTAAACAGCAGTCTTCACTGTGTTCGTCTCCAGGGCTCTGTCTGCCCTGGAGCAGTTAGGCCTACCACAGCCTTCACCCTTTAACAGATGTAACATCCAGTGTGGGATACAACCTTCTTTCATGGCCCTGCCAGCGCTGGGTGAACTGCCACAGCTTGTGTCTGCGGCTCAGCTTAAGCCTGGCGGCTGACGAACGTGCCCTCTCAACCATTTCAACCATTTCCCAGCAGTCTTTGATGTTTTTTCCCCCAGCAGCCTCACACATATACAAGGGAACAGGGGCAAGAGGTTCAAGGGGAAGGGCTTGAGAATATTCATACTAAAGGAGAATCACCTGCTTGAAGGGTTTTACTATTTCTAACAAATGATTCCTGGGAAGTAATGTTTCAATTGCTCATAAAATGATGGTCTGTATCCATGTTAGGGTGTATTTGTAGAATAAGACTAGATTTTTCCGCTTTTTGTTCTGTTTCCAAGCAAACCAATGGTATGAAAAATGTTGTTTCCTGGAAGAAATTGTGTAATGGTGCAAGGATGCTTTTGGCAGCAACTGTACAGTCCACAGTTGCTAGTACTGTCTCACTAAAGTCAGTGTAACTAAACAGTAGGGAAGAATTGGCAGAGGTAAGTCAGAGAAGTGACTTATCAACCAGGTTCTAGAAACACACATGCCACATGGTAAGCGGATACCTCATTATGTTCTTATAAGCTCTGTTTTGATTTGTAACAGCCTTCATCAGGATCTCTCGTCTCCTGCTGCCAGTTCCAGTCTTGTACTTAGTTGAGTGTTTAGTGTGTTTGCCTTGGCAGATGGATGATTGTACATTTTCATCGGGGGCTTGTGTTGATCACCAGTGTTTGAGTCTAAAGGTCAGGGCCGTTGAGGTTTTTGGGCCATGATTTTATCCCTAAACATCAGGATTTAGTCTTGACTAACATTACATGTAACATTAGGGCTGCACGATTATGGCCAAAATGATCATCACGATTATTTTGATCAATATTTAGATCACGATTAATTATCACGATTATTTGTTGATTTTAACCCAAACTAATTGTATTGTCACATAGGCCAATTATAACTGCTTTCACATCCATATTGTGCTACATTCCTGCTAATTTACAAATACACTGAGCACAATTATTAAGTAAGTTGAATTTTGTGACGATTCGTTTTATTATTATATATATATAATACTTTATTATATAACAAATACAGTGCTCTCGGTCAATCCAAAATGTCATTAAACCTCAAACCTGACTATTAAAGAAAGTAAAAGTGAGGTTTTGGCTTTCTTACGAGAATATCAATGTGTGCACAATTACTGGGCAACTATTAGTGCGAGAATTATTATGCAACTAAATTAAAAATGATTTTTCCCATCTCACTTCTTTATTTCCATCTGTTAAAGTGAGAATAATAAACAAACAACTCAACATTTTCAAATAAACATTTCTGACATAAAAATAAATAAAATCAGTGACCAATATAGCCCCCCTTCTTTTCAATAACAGTAATAATCCTTCTATTCATGGAGTCAGTTTCTTGATCTGTTGACGATCAACGTTTTGTGCAGCAGCAACCACAGCCTCCCAGACACTGTTCAGAGAGGTGTACTGTTTTCCTTCACTGTAAATATCCTGTTTAAGAAGGCTTCACAATTTCTCAATAGGGTTTAGTTCAGGTAAGGAAAGGGGCCATGTCATCATTCTTCCATCTTTAAGGCCTTTACTGGCTAGCCACACAGTACTTCGATGCATGCGATGGAGCATTGTCCTGCAGAAAAATCATGGTCTTCTTGAAAGATGACCGCAAAGCAGACAGCACAGCTTTGGAGTGGGTGTGACAGACAAGGTCAGTAAAGCCCAAAACCTCTTCAATTATATTTAATTGTGAAATACTTCAACTCATAACATAAGTCATTGCTGTGTCTGCACCTGACTGTGTAACAGACAGTTAGCACAGCAGAACCTAGCTAACCATGAGGAAGACCCTGGTGAGCCTGCTACTGGTGGAGCTCTCCTCAGGACTCACCCAGAGGACGTCCCCCTCCCACCCAACCCACCTCCCTCTCCCCTCTGAACCCAGCCCACCTCCCTCTCCCCTCTGAACCCACCCCACCTCCCTTTCCCCTCCCACCTAGAGCAGCCCAACTCCCTGCCTCAGCCTCGTAGCAGCTTAGCCTGAAGAGGTCGAGTAACTAGTGAGCCCTCACATTTTGGGAGTTATCGTCGCTGGCTGTGTGTCCCTCCACCAATTGCTAACCTGTCCCTAAAATGTCCACTGGTGTTGATTTTGGCTTAAATAGTTTCATTAGCTCTGGAAAAAAACAGATTTAGTACTTTTCTAGACTATTTATGCAGTAAGTGCAGTTGTGTATCATAGTGGTTTTTGTTCACATGTTCATGAGAACCAGTCCCCTGACTCTGTCCCCTACACCTGAACATTCCCACCTCATCATTATCATCCGGCCTTACCACAGTAGGCTCCCGTTGTCATGGAGATGTGCACATATTTGAACTGGGGGCCTGCCCCTAGACATGCGGACGGCGGCAGCGAACCTTCTCTGGGGGTCTCCAGCCCCTCGCATTCCTAGCATACCTCCAGAGCTACTCTGGGAGAGGACCTCAGGAGGCGGGCTGGAGCCAGGGACCCCCAGGACCAGAGCTGTGAGAAGCGTGCCAGTGCTGGACAGCTGGAAAGATTCCTAAAGTGTTTCACACTTTACGGCCAGCTGTCTGTACGGCATATGGTGCGTACACGCACATGTATACATGGACACAAACTCTCTAGGAGAGGGGCGACAGGATTTTCACGTGCACAGCAAGTTGCGTAACTTCTCTGAAGTGTATTTTTAACACAAGTCAGTCACGTGCTCTATGGTACTGTCTGCTGGACTTGACCAGTAATGTTGTTAGAACAGAGGAGGGCAACAAGTGCCACCATCTTTACCTGAGACTGGATCTGGATGTCTGGAACGTCATCTGAAGTCTCCCAATTGGTGCCAGCCCAATGCCTTGTTGGTGTCAGGGGTCAGAGGAGAATGGGCAGACTGGTTTGAGATGATATAAAGGCAACAGTAAGTCAAATAACCACTCGTTACAACCAAAGTATGCAGAATAACATCTCTGAACGCATAACGTGTCGAACCTTGAAGCAGATGGGCTACAGCAGCAGAAGACCACACCAGGGGCCACTCCTGTCAGCTAAGAACAGGAAACTGAGGGTACAATTCGCACAGGCTCATCAAAGTTGAACAATATAAGATTGGAAAAACATTGCCTGGTCTGATGAGTTTCAATTTCTGCGACATTCAGATGGTAGGGTCAGAATTTGGTGTAAACAACATGAAAGCATGGATCCATCCTGCCTTGTGACAACGGTTCAGGCTGGTGGTGGTGGTGGTGTAATAGTGGGGGGGATATTTTCTGGGCACACTTTGGGCCCCTTAGTACCAATTCAGCATCGTTTAAATGCAACAGCCTACCTGAGTATTGTTGCTGACCATGTCCATCCCTCTATGACCACAGTGTACTCATCTTCTGATGGCTACTTCCAGCAGGAAATGTACCATGTCACAAAGCTCAAATCATCCCAAACTGGTTTCTTGCACATGTCAATGAGTTCACTGTACTCCAATGGCCTCCACAGTCACCAGATCTCAATCCAATAGAGCATCTTTGGGACGTGGTGGAACGAGAGATTGGCATCATGGATGTGCAGCCGACAAATCTGCAGCAACTGCGTGATGCTATCATGTCAATATGGACCCAAATCTCGGAGGAACGTTTCCATCACCTTGTTGAAAGTATGCCATGAAGAATTATGGCAGCTCTGAAGGAAAAAGGGGGTCCAACCTGGTATTAGCAAGGTGTACCTAATAAAGTGGCCAGTGAGTGTATATCTTGGCTTATAGCTGACTCTCTCCACCCCTCTCTCTGTCTCCCTCACTCTCCCTCCCTCCCTCTCTCTCTCTCTCCCTCTTTTGTTCCCTCTCTTCCTATCTCTCTCTCACACTCTTTGTCTCTCCCTCCCCCCTCCCTCTCTCTCTCCAGATCTGTCCCAGACGTCTCCCCCGTCCCTCAGTGACCAGCTGCAGCTCGGGAGGGAGGAGGGAGCGGGGGCGGGGATCAACGTGGAGTGTCGTATCTGCGGGGACAAGGCCTCGGGGTTCCATTACGGCGTGCACGCCTGCGAGGGCTGCAAGGTAAACACACGAGAGGAGGAATCCTCAGCTGCAGCAAATGGCTGTTCTCCCTTCCTTAATCCATCCCTACTTATCTCTTCCCCTGGCTGTCCCCCTCCTTCCCCTGGCTGTCCCCCTCCTCCCCCTGGCTGTATTCCTCCCGCCTCCCCTTGTCTGTCCTCCTGCTCTCTCCCTCCCTCCTCCTCCTCTCTCCTTCCCACCACCTCCTCCTCCAGGGGTTCTTCAGGAGAACCATCCGTATGAAGCTGGAGTATGAGCGCTGTGAGCGCAGCTGTAAGATCCAGAAGAAGAGCAGGAACAAGTGTCAGTACTGTCGCTTCCAGAAGTGTCTGCTGCTGGGCATGTCCCATGACGGTGAGACACACACACACATCTATGGACCTGCACACACACACACACACACACACACATCTATGGACCTGCACACACACACGCATCAATGGACCTGCACACACACACACCCATCTATGGACCTGCACACACACGTCTATGAACCTGCACACACACACACATCTATGAACCTGCACACACACACACACATCTATGAACCTGCACACACACACACACATCTATGGACCTGCACACACGCTCACAGTCAAAAGTCATTTTATTAATCAAATATAGAATGAAAATGTCATCTGAAGGAATTGCTTGGCTCCAGTTAACAACATAACACACTGTCACACACAAACCTTGTTCAATGGACATTATAACAAATATGTCATACAGACACTACACTGCCTATCATCATAATCCAGGCCATTTTCAAATGGCAGATCAGGCACATCCTCAGTTAGCTTACATGCGGTCCTGTCATAGTGACTCGGTCCTGTCATAGTGACTCGGTCCTGTCATAGTGACTCGGTCCTGTCATAGTGACGGTACTGTTGACGAGATGCTCTCGGCATAGCAAGAAGAAGGGAAGTCCAACGTGGGCCTTTCTCTCTGGTTGCGGTAGCTATCCGGTACGGGCGCATGCCGGAGGCGGAGAAGCGGAAGCTGGTGGCGGGGCTGCTGGCCGGGGAGGAGGGCGGAGGGAACAGCCCCGCGGGCTCCGACCTCAAGACCGTGGCCAAGAGGGTCAACGACGCCTACCTGAAGAACCTGAACATGACCAAGAAGAAGGCCCGGGGCATCCTGACGGGGAAGACCAGCTCCAACCCTGTTCAGTTTGTACAGAATGTAAACACGCTGTTACCTTCATGCTGTTGTCTGTCAGCGCGTGGGTGGGTGAGTGAGTGGGTGAGTGGGTGAGTGGGTGAGTGGGTGAGTGGGTGAGTGGGTGGGTGGGTGGGTGGGTGGGTGGGTGGGTGGGTGGGTGGGTGGGTGTGTGTGTGTGTGTGTGTGTGTGTGTGTGTGTGTGTGTGTGTGAGTGACTGACTGACTGGGTGAGTGACTGGATGAGTGACTGACTGGATGAATGACTGAATGAGAGAGTGACTTGTTGACTGAGTGGATGAGTGAGTGACTGGATGAGGGAGTGGCTGGATGAGTGACCGAGTATGTTCATTAATTGCGTTCTTACTTCCATTACATGACACTCACCTACAACCTTTTTACAGTTTTTCTCAGATCAGCAAACATTGAAGGAATGTCACCTCTACTTAGTCTCACCTGACCCGGGGTTAGGGCGAGGGTTTGTCTGGCCTGGTCTTGGTGTGACAAGCTCTGGAGTGTTATCAGTGTTTTGTCTCAGTGACGAGGACATGGGAAGGGGCCCAGACCTGTAGACGAGGTCGTCTCATAAGAGGAAGTGTTACAATCTGTCTGGACAGGCTGTAGGCGTGCAGGGGATGCACTGCAAAGTCCTCCGCAAAGTCATTATCGGTGAACTCGTATGCGCAATAGAGATTTTACAATTTCATGTAATACAACTTGTTGTTCATCCAGGATGGACAATTTCTCTTTGGCATCACATTCCAATGAAAAAGATCCCATACACAGATAGTAGCCTGCATTCTCCATTCATTCTAAACATTCTAAACCTAAAAGGGTATTAGTAATTCACTTCCAGCCTCCCTCCTCTCCCTTCCCTCTCCTCCCTCCCTCCCCCCTGTTCCTCCCCTCCCCTCACTCCGCCCCTCCTCTCCCTCCCTCCCTTTCTCCCTCTTGTCCCCCCTCTCCCTCCACTCACTCCCTCCTGTCCCTCCTTGCCCTTTCCCTCCTCTCCCTCCCTCTCTCCCTCTTGCCCCCCCTCTCCCTCCCCTCCTCTTCCTCCTCTCCCTCCCCCCAGCCCTTTGTGATCCATGACATGGACACGCTGTGGCAGGCGGAGAACGGGCTGGTGTGGAACCAGCTGGTCAACGGCACTCCACCCAACAGGGAGATCGGCGTGCACGTGTTCTATCGCTGCCAGTGCACCACGGTGGAGACGGTCCGTGAGCTCACCGAGTTCGCCAAGAACATCCCCGGCTTTGTCGACCTCTTCCTCAACGACCAGGTACGGATGAAGAAATATGCACACCGTGTATCGTTTAGAAAAGCGATTTGAGCTGGATCACTGACGCTTGAACCATCGTAAACTGAAATTCTGTGGTTGTCCACCCTGGTTCTCAGGGACCCCTGTCCCACACTAGATGTTTCTCTGCTCCAACACTCCTGATTATGGTGAATGGGTTGTTATCTAGCTTGTTCATTTGAATCAGGTGTGTTGGAAGTAGGAAACTTCTAAAGCATACAGGTCCCTGAGGACTAATTGAATGCTTGAGATAAATAGTGACATAAAAATAAAGAATGACTTGTTGATCACTACTTCTGGTTGTGTCATGAACCCACACAAAGTAAACCTCCCATGTCGTAAACATGACTGCCCTTCTCCTTCTGGGCACTAGGTGACGCTCCTCAAGTACGGCGTCCATGAGGCCATCTTCGCCATGCTGCCCTCGCTCATGAACAAGGACGGCCTCCTTGTGGCCAACGGGAAGGGCTTCGTCACCCGCGAGTTCCTGCGGAGCCTGCGGAGGCCCTTCAGCGAGATCATGGAGCCCAAATTTGAGTTTGCCGTCAAGTTCAACGCCCTGGAGCTGGACGACAGCGACCTGGCCCTCTTCGTGGCCGCCATCATCCTGTGTGGAGGTACGGCAGTTCACGAGAGACCGAGAGCGGCGATGTCGGGTCCCAAACTGAGGGTCCAAAATCTGAGCCGACTGTTGAAAACGTTTCTCCCGTTTCCATTTATTGGGAGAGGCTGTTTGGCTTCGCCGAGCAAGCAACAGGCCTACTTCCTGCCTGAATCACTCACTTTGCTTGACTGCGAAACATGAATAGTAAAATGCGATGATATGAAATTGTGATGCTGTGAACTCTAACACCCCCCCCCCCCTCTCCCTCCCTCCTGTCCTCCCTTCCCCTCCAGACCGACCAGGCCTGATGAACGTGAAGCAGGTGGAGGACATGCAGGACAGCATCCTGCAGGCCCTGGACCAGCACCTGCAGGCCAACCACACCGACTCCACCTACCTCTTCCCCAAGCTGCTGCAGAAGATGGCCGACCTCCGGCAGCTGGTCACTGAGAACGCCCAGCTTGTCCAGAAGATCAAGAAAACCGAGTCGGAGACGTCGCTGCATCCTCTCCTCCAGGAGATCTACAAAGACATGTACTGACTCGTACCAGAAGGAGATCTACAAAGCCATGTATCGACTCGTACCAGAAGGAACCAGGCTGGACTTGGCCAGGAGCCTGTTCAATCCTGTCGGAATTGAACTGAAGGCTGTTTCTGACCTTGACTGGACAGGACTGGGCTGTGGTGTGACGTTCTGACCTGTACTATGTCAGGTACTGTGTCTTTTTCTGATTGGGAATCAGAGAGAGAGAAATGGTGCAAAACTGCTATGAAACCTAAAAGGCGGAGGAAGGTATTAGCGCGCAAGCTTACTTGCTGTCAATACACGTGTCCGTGTTTGGGTCAGTGTGCAAGTCCATAGCACATTCAGTGAAAAGTAACGCTTTGGAATTCACTTCACAAATATTGTGAATCCTAACTGGCCTATCAGAGACCATGTCAGAGCTTTAACCACGTGGGGAATAAACCCAACAGATGTTTTAAGTCTAAGTGCCCTGAGGAGAAACAGTGCACAATGTGCCGTGCTTGTACACGGCAGACTGCATGGGATAGGGTGGGTGTTGTGAATCCATAAGTTGTTTCATAACCAAGCATAGGTACACGTGTGTACCATGCTTTCCTCTGTTAATGGATGGAAAAAAGACCGTGCGAGCTGTAGCCTTACAAGTAGTATTCCAGGTGAATACCTTCACGGCACACCCAAAAACTACATCAACCAGACTGACTGTCTTCTATTTTTGACATGGATAAATCAACATCACTATTTTTATAAAACAGATTTTGTAGTCTCTCTCTCTTTACCCTCACAATGTGTGAGTTTTGTATAATGGATCATTCTTTACCCTCAGTTGAAGGGTTAACTTTAGCTATCAGCCTTTGTTACCAGCTGTTGATGGGTCAGAAGGAAGTTGATTGAGGTGATGTTACAAAGTTGCAAGAACCAGTCAAAGCATTTCTGGTACTTTGTTGAACTTAAGTCTTTTTCAGTGCTAACGGGAAGCAAACATCATGGGTTAACAATGTCCCAGTTCACCAATCACCACAAGGATGCATCTCCACCCTGTACCCGCGTCAGTGTCCTCGCAAGCTGCTCCCTTTGTGTGCACTCGACCGCATGCCCCATGACCTCACCACACTTATCAGCCAATGAAAGAGAAGGAAACTAAATCAATCCTAAAGGATGACTTGCATCATCCAAGAAGCCAAGTGTGCACCCTACATTTCCAGGGTGGCAAAAACAAGACTGGATGGAGTTTTAAGACCACTTAAAATGACTTTTGATATGGTATATTCCATCCCCCTCTACATTACTGAGTTTGGATCTCTTCCTGTCTGACAGGAAGCACCAGTGCGACATCACATCCCAGTATTTATCAATGGACATGTTTATAGATTCTTACAACTTCCTCACCTCAAACCTCTTATAATGTTTTTTGTTTCTCTTTGTATACAACTGTTGGGTCTAAAACATGGGAAAACGACTTCTAATAATACTGTGAAAGATATATATATATATATACCTGATCACAGGGTTTTGTGTATGATGTTTCATTGCTTGATTTCACTTTAATTCTGTTGATTGAAGAAGTTTTATTAATATCTTAGTTTTCTGCAAACATTTTTCTGTCAGGTTTATAAACCACAGATGTTGGGCCCATGTGAACTACCACTTTTTCCTCTGCAGTCTCTGTTTAACATTCATCATTTGGCTTTAGTGTGAGGGTTTTGAAAAATACCTTTAAAGGATTCAAAAGAAGAAGGCAACGTTTTTTACCCCACGACAACCTTCTGCAACTTTAATTAGTAATCAGTTTCCTCTGAGCATTAGAGGACTCAGAAAGACCAATGGTTGAAAAAGCAGTGCTTATGAATGACATGCCTTAAATCTGTGGTGTTAGTCAAACAGTCGGAATTTGGGGATCTGGGAAATTCTAAGAAACAGGGACAATGAGTGATATGTAAGTCAAAGAAACGGTAATTCTCAGTATTTAGGTCAAACTATTGCAGTGTATCTCTGCAATACAGCACTTCCTTGGCAAACAAAAATATCAATTTTATGCAAATCAATGTGTCTTTCTATTTGAACCATTTTAAATCAACTAAAACATTTGTATTTTAGCTCAAAATAGACTTGTATTACTACCTGCCTATTAAAATGGCATGAGAAAGTGCCAAATATTTACCTTAATTAATACCCTGCTATACCTCTGAAAAGCACTTCAAAGACCACTTTCTTATAATAACTAATTGTCTATATTTAGGCGCAACTTACTAGTTGCATCAAAATGTCTAATATTTTGTTTTTAACATTTATTCTATCAGTTATGGATTGGATCTTCAACATAACTGATATTTCAGATGAAAATTATCTGTATCAATCATTATAAAGTGAAGTGGCTTATTTCTTTCTCAATCAATTTAAGATATATTTTGTTCTCCATTCTTTTCAAGTCCTGAATATTTCTTTTGCTTCTCAAATCATTTTACAGTGGCTGCACATACTGAATTCCAATAAAGCTAGCAGCACTGCAACTTAATTTGAGAAGAAATCTATTGAGTTAAAATTGTTACATATAGTCACTAAACAGTCTACAGTTGCCATGTAATGGCAGCAAAGTGTACACAATGTCAGTACATTGCACAAAAACTATCAACGGTTGTTAAGTATTTTACCTACAGCAGAAAAACAGTTACCTTGTTTGGTATGGATGGAATTTCTACTTTTTCCCCCAAATTGTCAATAAAGTACTTTGGGTTGTTTTGATGTGCCTCCTCCTTTAAACTTTGTTCGTCTTTATTTCAGTGATTAAAGATTCACAAATGGACATGAACATTATCATTGTGACTGCAGAATCATCTAATACATGACATAACCCATCATTGACTATTTACCACATTGGATGATGATTCCATGCTTGACCTCATAGAGGCTTGAATGCATACAGATTGTCCCTTGACATAATTTATCCTCATGTAAATAGTCCCCAAGCTTTATTAGGTATGCTGCTATCTGCATGTGTGTGAAGGAATGTGAAGGAGACTGAACAACAGAATGTGATGTTCCTTTGTCATCTACGCGTGATGGATAAACAAAACTAGCACCCAGATGGAGGTATAACTGTTTTAGCTACAGAGTATGTCCTTGTTTCAGAGTTTCTGGGTTTGTTGTTAATTGTGTGTGGGTTATCTGAAGTGGAATGAGGGGTGTGTTTCAGGTGTTTGACGGCTGGGCTGGCCCCTGGTTTCCTTCCTTAGACAGTGTTTCCTTTGTTCAGGCTCCCTGTGTGTGTCTGCCTGTGTGAACTGCACGTGAACCCCAGCTAGATAATGCATTCTGCAGATGTGTGCAAACACAATGACTCCCCAGAGACCTTGATGACCCCTACAGCTATTGTTTTTCAGGTCCAGGTCTCTGGTTAGGGTCCAGTTCCCAACGAGGGGACTGTGTCTGCTGGAAGGTTCACATCCAGGTTTGCATGCCTCTCCCTGGGAACATGAAATATGAGGTGTGTCTGGACCACCTCAGCTGGGTCTCCTGCTGTCTTTGAATAAAGAGAGAACTGTTTATGTTTCCAAGCATTATGTTAACAGTTGGGGTGCACATGTGGTTGTTCTCTGACTTTGGACTTATGGAGGTTTTTAGTTATGTTGATTTTTACAGGATTGTTGGTGAAATCAATCATTCAATTGTTGATTTATGAATGAACGAATGATGATGAAATCAACCATCAAGACTCAGATCAGGAACGTTAACGCTACGTTATCGGCTTTGCGCAGGTCTAAAATACATATTTTGTAAAGCTTTTGACGCTTTGACAATGCGCACAAACTACAAAAATGGCCGCACAAATGGTGTGTGAGTACGTCACGGAAGTACGCTTAAAAACCGAGACCGGCTTCCGTTCTGCCTTTCTTTCAGTTGTCTGTCGCGTGCAAACAGAGCCGTCAAAATGAGGTGAGAATGATTTCCATTCGATTATTTGCTGTGCTGTTTAAAAACCAATAAATGGAAGGCATTAGTGTTACATGCATGAAACACATCAGATTCAGTGATGAGTTTCATTTTTAAATGTACAGTCTAGTGAACGAAACGATAGGAAATGTTGGGCTAGGCTAACTGGCTAGCATGGACTTCAGTAAAATGGCAAGCAAATCTACGTCCATCCTACGTTTTCCCCGAAATTATTCACATCGGATTATAATAGATGTAACACAACGCACATAAGGAATAATGAAGTATAAGTATTGAGATAGCATGAATATTTGATGTGGAACTAGACAGCCAATATGTGGAGGGTTGTACACTGATGTTCCGTTTGGCCGCAGTTGGCTTGTGCAAAGGGTGCTTAGTAACAAATGTATTGATGAATATTTACATTTGTTTTAATATGTATGCAATCAGTAACGGTTTTGAATGTTTCGTGTCAATAGCAAGATTTCCAGGGACATGCTGTATGAGGTGGTGAAGGAGGTGCAGGCGGGAGCGCTGGCCAAGCCTCGCAAGTAAGGAAGTTTTTCGTGATTTACCTAACTAGTTGAAACAATGCAAATTACCCTCTTAAACCTTGTAGACTGGAAAGGGGGTTTTATCATTTGTCTGCTATAGGCCAAGTATTATTTTTTTTCTAAGTTTTTCTTGACCTTCTGCTTAAAATACTATGCCATACATGATTGTAGCTCCAAGTTTTTGTTCATCAAGACCTTTTTGTACTGGCAGTGACACTGGGACCGTTATGAGGCAATAGGCATATATTAAAAGATGCTCAATTGTTACCTGTGTCCCTGAAGGTTTACAGAGTCGGTTGAGCTCCAGATCAGCTTGAAGAACTACGATCCCCAGAAGGACAAGCGTTTCTCTGGCACCGTCAGGTTGGGCCCCTTTCCCGTTCAAACCCAGGCTTCTGTCGGCGTGCCCCACCCTTCCTGAACAGAACCCGTTAGATAGTACAGCCTAGTTTGGTGTGATATTTCCTCACGTCTCTCTGAACTTGTGGGTTCTGTCAGAACTGGCAGTGGGCCACGCTGTGCAGAAGTGTCTTGGGTAGTCTGACTGGACCTCCTCTGGGGGCTAGCAGACGGACCCCTACCCTGGGTCTTAAAACATGAGGGGAGGCAAGGGGGGGGCCCTCGTGCCCCTCCTGAGCCGACCATTTTAATCTAACAAAATGGTGTTGCTGGCGGAGTTCCTGAAGAGAAGCCAGTGGAGAGGTTTGGGTAAGACCCCAGAGTTGAGCTTTCGGCGGTCTGTATCTGTTCAGTTTTAGTTCGTCATATCCAGTTAGTGTTAACTATCATACAGTCACTGGTACTCCCGTTAATCATTCTTTTCTAACTGAAGTGACTTCAGTTTAGACAGTCACATCTGTTACTTTATAGCAGTCCATTTCTGCTGCCACTGCTCCCTTCGACGTAACGTGGTTACCACTATACCTTTACTTTTACATTATACACGCACTTAGTCCACTTACTACCCTTGTCATGTTATTCCCTTGGATGTTAGCTTTTTTTGCGTTAACGGTGTGATGTTGGTGTCCCTCCCCCCCCAGACTGAAGACCACCCCCAGGCCCAAGTTCTCTGTGTGCGTCCTCGGAGACCAGCAGCACTGTGACGAGGCCAAGGCTGCCGACATGCCCCACATGGACATCGAGGCCCTCAAGAAGCTCAACAAGAACAAGAAAATGGTCAAGAAGCTTGGTGAGCCGGCCACTCCATCCTGAACTGCATGTTTTATACTTCCAACCAACCTGTCAGTCTAGGCTTGTTATGGTATTTTAACAAGTTTGTGTTAACCTCTGTGCTCCTGTAGAAGGAAGTATTGAGTGACCTGTCCTAGAGTTCCAGCTTGTCTAATGTGTTTTAACAGAAGTCATCTCTCTCTCCCAAAGCCAAGAAGTATGATGCCTTTCTGGCTTCAGAGTCTCTGATCAAGCAGATCCCTCGTATCCTGGGCCCTGGACTCAACAAGGCGGGCAAGTTCCCCTCCCTGCTCACCCACAACGAGAACCTCAACACCAAGGTGGACGAGGTCAAGTCCACCATCAAGTTCCAGATGAAGAAGGTAGGCAGCTGTCTGGGGAAGGAGGAAATCTCAAACCCTAGAGAACATGTACCTTTTTCATATGCAGTTTAGAGGAATGCATTTCCACAGTTCAGGACAGAATTGTGAAATCCAATACTTGATGAAGCAAAGCAAGTTGGCCAGAAGGTCACAAGCTTCCAGAGAACTTTAAAACGGTCAAATGTCCCCCCCTCACGTATGATGCAGTCCTGGGATCCAGCAGGTGGTGGCTGAGCGTGTTCTGATCCCCACCCCTGTGTGTCTCTCCAGGTCCTGTGTCTGGCGGTGGCTGTGGGCCACGTCAAGATGACCGAGGAGGAGCTGGTCTACAACATCCACCTGGCTGTCAACTTCCTGGTGTCTCTGCTCAAGAAGAACTGGCAGAACGTACGCGCTCTCTACGTGAAGAGCACCATGGGCAAGCCTCAGCGCCTGTACTAGTGGTCTGCTTTTATCCACAACAAAATAAAAAAACTGGAAAATGAACCATGTTGCCTTGTCTGTCCTAAAGCTGTTTAGAGTTTTAATATACATTTTTAGATCTGCAATTGTTGGTCGGTTCATACCTGCAAATGGAATTTTAGTCACTTGGCAGATGCTCTTATCCAGAGCAACTTACAGTAAGTAAGAGGCAAGTAGGGTGAAGTGCCTTTCTCAAGGACACAATGTTATTTGCACGGCCGGTAATTGAACTGGCAACCTTCTGATTAATAGTCAAATTCCCGAACCACTCAGCCATCTGACTCCCAATGAAAGGGGAAATTTAAAATGTTCATTAGTATTAAATCAAGAATGGTTATTAAGCTCATATTTGCTATTTTGATATGTATGATTTGTTTTCAGTCCATGGTTATATGTTAGTGGCAGAATTCACTGTCACAAAGTCTTAAGATTCCATTAAAGGTTTGGATAAAAACATCTGACAGTTGTCAGTGCAAAGGATCTTGCTGTTAATTCTGGTTGTAACTTTGTTACTTACCACAATTCTCTTTGCTCAATTTAGTTCATAAATGAGCTATATTATAAAAGTTCAGAGGCAAAGGGTAGGTGACCGACCTGTTAATTTGATTACCTGCCACATCGATTCCAGAGATACTGTTGACTTAAAAAAAAAAAACTGATAAAGTTACAAAATCCAAGAAGGAAGAATGAAAGGCTGGCTGTAAAAGTCACATACCATCCTGGTTGCCTCATTGGGTAGTGAATTGTCATGATGAGTATGTAGTGTACAGGGCGATTTGTATATGATGAAGCACAAGTTTCCTTCTAGGGCTCAGTATGAAGTACACAGCGTCATAAGTAGACAGTGTCATTACCCATACAGTCCCAAGTCTTACAACTGGAGCCCCCACGTGCAGTATATAGACAGCATGTGGGGCCCAGATATCATGGGACAGATTTATGACCCCATGCTCAGGAGCCCAGTGCAGATGGATTTCAAGGCCAAACGTAGGCCCAGAAAGTGGGACACTTGTAATTCAAATTCTATGACAATTGACCAACTGGGTGCGAATGCATGAATGCATCTGTGACTAACTATAATGTACCAATAGCAAAATCTCAGAACTGATAAGGTTTTGATATATAAGAGGAATGTCCGGAGAAACATTCCAGTCTGCTCCTGGGAACACACTCAGTTTGTTGGAATCTGTGTCACTCTGAATTCTAATAAACACTTTGCATCAGAACTTGTTGAGTTTCAGTGCTGTTTCAAACTTTGAGAATTGGTTGAAGACAGAATATATTTCACGACACACTCCATTAGTGTATGTTTAATGTCTACATAGAATTTAGTGGCAGTAAAGCTGCTGTAAACTGATATTTTACATTTACAGAACTCTTATCACATATTAGATTTGGTTTGGGGAATCAGGTTGAAGGTTGCTTTTTCAGCTCACCCAAGGTCATGGATCAACTACAGTTTTTCTTGTGTAATCCTAAATCCCAACACTTTTATAAAACAAGGCAACTGACACGGATGAACTAAAGCACCAATCGACTGGTCCGTACCTGTTGACTGGGGTCACGTCTTTAATCTGAGACAGGAGGCTGCCATGACACTTAATGAGATTATCTCTCTTCAGCAGGAGACGACAAGAGTCACGGCTAGAATGACCCCGGCTCCGTCATTTTCATATTTCTGTGTTCCTTTGGGGGAACTAAAGTTTTTGGTAGACATAATATTGGCCTAGGCTACACAGGCTTTTTTCACAGTGTGTATCTACTGTGGGGTGTTCTTGCATCCGTTACAGGACCCTGGGGGTGTGTAGGCTGCTACTGGTGTGTGTGTGTGTGTGTGTGTGTGTGTGTGTGTAAGCAGCTACTGGTGTGTGTGTGTGTATTTGTGTGTGTTTGTGTGTGTGTGTGTGTGTGTGTGTGTGTGTGTGTGTGTGTGTGTGTGTGGGTAAGCAGTTACATGGAAAGAGACGATATCACTATGACGAGGCACAGCTTGTGGGAACTCTAACAGATGTCTGGGGAACTGTGAAGACAGGTGAAACTCTTCGTCTCCATGGCGTCTGTCCTGCAGAGATGAACAGATCTCAATTTTACAGACTTTCATTAAATCAGGTATAGTAATTTTGAGGTCAAGACTGTATTGGCTTTTGGGGGATTTTGTGAACTATGTTCTAAATCGTTCTTTTTTCATACCATTGTTTGCTATGGTTTACAGTTTTACGTTGTCAGGAAATGTGTTATAGCTCATTTTGGATCTGAAACTGGACTATTCAGATGGTATTATGCCCATCCATGCAAAGTGCCTTGTATTAAGTGTTTCGTGTTAGTGTGTCTGCTTTGCACACGTAGAGTGATTATGGCTCTGTCCTCTTGTTAGACTTGCTTCTGTTTGTTCAGGTTGGTTGGACAACATTTTTGTCAATGAGATTAAGATCAGGACTTTGACTGGGTCACTATAGGAGATAATGTTTTGTTGTTGTCCTTGGCCACTCCAATGATGTCCTTGGGATCGTTGTCCTGCTGAAAGGTGCATCTTCTCCAGAGGGTTTGTTTAGGAGCCTGAAGCCCTGATGGTGAGAAGCCCAGCATGAAGCTGCCACTGGGACGGTGTGTCCAGAGCCAGGGTTTATACCAGTGTTAGGTTACTGTTACACACCTGTGTTAGGTTAGTGTCACACCTTTGTTAGGTTAGTGTCACACACACCAGTGTTAGGTGAGTGTCACACCAGTGTTAGGTTAGTGTCACACCTTTGTTAGGTTACTGTGACACACCAGTGTTAGGTTACTGTTACACACCAGTGTTAGGTTAGTGTCACACCTATGTTAGGTTAGTGTCACACACACCAGTGTTAGGTTACTGTTACACACCAGTGTTAGGTTAGTGTCACACACCAGTCTTAGGTTAGTGTCACACCCATGTTAGGTTAGTGTCACACACACACCAGTGTTAGGTTAGTCTCACACACCAGTGATAGGTTAGTGTCACACAACAGTGTTAGGTTACTGTTACACACACACCAGTGTAGGTTACTGTTACACACACACCAGTGTTAGGTTAGAGTCACACACCAGTGTTAGGTTAGTGTCACACACCAGTGTTAGGTTAACGTCCCAGTGTTACATTATTTATAGGTTCTGTAGAATTTGGAAGAGTAAGTGAATGTTGTGGCCTACACGCATTGTCAAACCAAACTGAACAGCTCTGCCAAGAGTCACTCCAATTTTGTGCAAAGATGGTACTGAAGGAACGTACTTAAAAATGGTATTGCAGCAATAGGTGGCAGTACCAATTATGTATTTGTGGGGCTGAATACTTGCAATGCAAGCAGCATTGTTAAATATGTTTACATTTCCCAGCATAAAAACAATGTTGCCTTGCTACAGTTGATTTCAAATTTAAACGAGATTAAGATTTAAGCAGTTTTTATTTAAAAAAACTGCAATTCAGTTTCAAGAGAGAATTGTTAGGGGGTTGAATACTTTTGCAAGTCACTGTATTGGACAGAATCGTTTAGTACTGCTGGTCTGTCACAAGACTTTATATGGATTTTTCGCACTTTTGTGGTTTTTGCATAAAGAGGGAGAAAACAGCAGTTGACCGTGCTACAGCTTCTGAAGAGACAACTTGTTGAAGCTGCCATTTCCATGGTTAATGTGATGTGCAGTCTGCATGACGGTATGTTATTATGTTTATAAAATAATAATAAAAAAGGCTTATTATCGCTTGAAGTAATGTGTGCTGATTATGAATGACAATGTCATTTTAGAGCTTTTTGAGTTTTAGAGCAACTGTTTTGAAAAGCATGCGTTGTTGTATGATATTGTTGTATGATGTTCAGTTAGTCCCTCTTAGGTGCCTTTCCATTCATAAGTTCAATCCTCCCCTGCTACACACACACACACACACACACACACACACACACACACACACACACAAACACACACACACATCGCTCTGTCTTCCATCTCCCTCCTCACTCCTCCCTTGCTACACACACACTCCCACATCGCTTTGTCTCCTCTGTGGGTAAAACAGCATTTTCATTTTCTTCCTCCGTCCATCTGCTGAATGATGCCCACCCGTCTGTCACTGTCCACTGCAGAAGCAGGTAGCTGTGACAAGTCCTTTGTCTCTCTCACACTGAAAAACACACACACAAACTGGCGACAGTGCAGGTAAAAATAGACATTTGTCTTACCTCCGTGTGAAGACGGGATCATGAGTGTTCAGGTAAGCTGCAGTGCTGTCAAATCACACATTCAATAGGAGGTTTTTTAGAGGTGGGGAGTAGACTGACAGCTGACCACTACTCAATGTCTCCAGCTCCCTCACGAGAGCGCCCAGTGCGAATACGCTGGAATACTGGGAGACAGCGACGACAGCGATGAAGGTAGGCCGTATGATTGGCTCACGGTGGGTATCAGGAAGTAACTACGAGAACCGCAAGTTGTTTGGTCAGACTTGTTTGGCTGCAGGCTCGAATGAGCTGCTTCCTCCCTCTCCCCTTTTCTCCTCAGAACCTTGTCCGAGTGACAAGTTGGCTGTGGCCTGGGACGACCTACCTATACTGGAGAGACTTGGACTCACCAGGTAAAAACACTTTCTGTTTGCAATGTGTAATTTGAATGTTATGATATTTACTTAACACAGCCTCTCATCCTTCTTTTCTGCACCATTCATTGTGTCCCTCCTTCACTACTCTTCCCCTTTCTTCTTTCACTCCCCCTCACCCCCAAATACTTGCAGTGGGGCAGATATGACTGAAGAGGAAGTGGAGGTGATTCCTGTTACTAAGTATACTCAGAGGGTTGTACGTAGAGACATGTTACAATCATAGTTTGAGGGCAAATTGCACCTAACACACACAGTTATTGAGCCTCTTAAAGAAACGTGTGAAAGAAACGAAATGCAAGTGTCACAGTATTGTCTCTGCCAACATTCCACATTCATCCAGACATAACTTCGACCACCCTCTCTTTCCCCCTCCTCCCTCCCCCCTCGCCCTCCCCTCAGAGCGAGTTCTCGAAGCTGGCGATGGCGTTCCGCTGTGACCAGTACACTCTGAGCCAGCGGCTGCAGGCTGAGGAGCATGACCGCGCCGTAGCCCAGGAGAACCTCACCCTGGAGCTGCAGCAGGCCAGGGAGTCTCTGGAGGTCAGCCTGGGGGAGGAGCGGGGCCAGTGTGCATGTTGGGGTTGAGGGGGGGTATATGTGAGTGGGTAGGGTGTATGAAATGCCAGTTTATGTTTGTATGAGTGTGGGTGGGATATGGTGCTTTGACAATGCCGTGATCTTTTTAATGGTCATGCAGGTGTGTTACCATGTCCCCCGTCCCCCCTGCAGGCTCTGAGAGGCAGGTGTGCTGACAGCGAGAGGTCCCACATGCTGAGCTGTATTGACACCAGTCTTGACACGGTGCTGGGCAGCATGGAGGACGTCATCAGCGCCGCTGAGATGCTGGGGGCCGTGCACCAGGTTAGCCCACAACGTCCACGGGATGCACCTGGCTGGGATGCCTTTGTTTCATGACCTCACGCAGTACAACCGGGTCTTCATATTGTATGTATCACATTGTATGAACAGGATGGATGGAGGGATTCAAAGGTGCTTTGGGCTGGAAGGATGGAGGGATTGAGAGCTGAGTTGGTCTGGAAGGATGGAGGGATTGACAGGTGTGTTGGTTCCCCAGGAGGCTCGTGTGAGCTGCTCCGTAGAGCTCATGCAGACCCACATGCAGCACCTGAAGCTGCGTCACTCCGCCCACAACGTTCAGCTGCAGGAGACCAGGAAGCTGCTGCACCGCTGCCGAGGAAGGATCCACAGTGACTCAGCAGGTAACTGTGGTAACCTGGTTACCTCGCCAGGTAGTTTGTTACACACAACCATCTGGTAACCTGACTCGCCAGGTAGTTTGTTACAACCATCTGGGAAACTGTCCCTGGGAAAGGTTTGGCAAAAAGCAGGCACCATTCCCCAAAGATTACTGGGGTGATTGGATCTGTCTATTACTGACTGACTTCAACCACGCCCCTAGCTGCCAGTAGTTCATCACAGGACGCCGATTGGTTCAACCACTGAGGCACAAACAAATTGGGAGTGGCAAGATGGATTCTCGTGTAGCCGTGATCTTGTGAATTCAGCTGTCTCACGAGGTTAGATAAATGATGACTCAGCAGGTCAATTGTGGCCCTCAGCTTTACCTACATTTGCTGACAGCATGAGTAGGAAACTTAGTTGATGTTCACAGTTCTTGTTGTTGTTGTTGGCTGTTGTTTCTATTGACTCTGTGTTGTTGTCCCTTGCAGAGGATGGAGATGTCCGACAATTGTTTGTACGACAAGGGTCCCAGCAGGTAGCTCCCCATCATTGAGTTACATACTACATGCCATCATTCTACATGTATGAGTTACATACCACATGCCTGTGATTTAAATGGACAAGTACACTTTTTAGTTGCATATTAATGGGTGTGTTGTCATTAATAACTAAATTGGTCCCTCCCTTTCCAACACATAATTCTTTCACTGACAGTCAGTTTTAAGTGTTTCATGAAGTGGTGTTGCTACAGTATGTATTGTGTTAAGACAAACAAGTCAAAATGTATTTATTATATTACATTTAATTTATTTATGTAGCTTCAGTTCTATGAGTAGAGCAGTTTGCCTCCAGTTTTCCAATGGCAGTGTAAGAAGAAAACAGAATGGAATGAAAGATCGACGAGGAACCTGATTGGCACGATGTGTGCCTCTGTTTTCTTCTCCGGCTGCGTTGCAGTTGGCAACATGGGTGTATTACTAGAAGTGAAGCGGAGTCAAGCTTCACAGAATAGGACTATAATGACACCAGTGTATTACGCCTTAGCTTGTCTCTTATTCCTGCACCTCTGACCCTGACTCCTCCCCTCTTATCCAGCACCTCATGAGAAGGAGAGTCAGTGTTACACTTCTACCGACACAAGCACAGGTAACCACTCATTATCTAGCTCCACTTGTGTATGCACCGGCCAAAAGGAACTGAATGTGATGACATTGTTCAATATGTTACAAGATTTTAATGAAAATAATGATGATATTTATATGAATCGTGTTTAAAATACATGTTACATTTACCATCATCGGAGGAAGTGTGACTGGTGTAAATATATGTATTACTATGGTCTATTGCGTCTCTGCTCGCTTGTCTCCTGTCTGCTCCAGCTCAGTGACCTGGAGGTCAGGTTCACGGATGGCTGCAGGGCCGGTGGAGACACAGACAGCCAGGGGCCAACAGAGAGCGCTGTCTCACACACCACCAGGTAACGTCACCAAGCAAATGAGTTAGAATGTTGCATCTCTGACATTTCCGTTTTTTGTATGTGTATTTAAAAAGTGTTTTAAATCTTTACATTGATTAGTAAATGTATAACTCCTGGGCTGGCTTCAAACTCCTTAGATAAAACAATGAGAGCACCACAACACATCCAAACCACCCTGTATTAAAGATGTGGAGTATAACATAAATTGTGATTAAACTCAATGATCACAGTAGAGTATGGTACAGTACACAGTAGAATACAGTACAGTACAAAGTAGAGTATAGTACAGTGCATAGTACAATACACAGTAGAGGACAGTCAGAATAGTTTAGCAGTTGTTGAGATCGATGCCAACGACTCTCACCAATGTCTGAGATTTGTCATTCATCTATATGTGCTGACCGTAATGGTACAAAGCCTACACATGTCAAAACTTTAGACACACTACTATTCTTTTATTATTATACTTTATTCTCTGCCATCATATCAAAACAGTTCATGCCAGGGACCAGCAAACCACACCAAGTCTCTGGCCTTAGTTGAATGTTTGTTTTTCCAGGTATATGGAGAAATGGGTTTAGGTTAGTAATCAGTGATGTATGTTTTGCTTCCTACAGTTTGTAGGACAACAGTGTTTCTTTGTGTGTTTAAAGCACCAGTCCCTCCCACTCCCCAGCAGAGCGCTCCTTCCAGAGCACCCAGAGCCTGGAGGAAGACAACGACCCCAGGTAGCCCACCTCTCACCTCTCCTTCTGCAACAACAAAGACCAATTTGGCCCTCTTCAATAAAAATGCAACAATACTGGATTCATTTGGCAAACACTTGTATCCAAAGCAACTTACTTGGGGTGTATTTGAACCTACCACGTCTTCGCATACAATCAAATGCTTCACCACTAAACAGCTCCCATCCCTAATATTCAGTTATCCTGAGAGCATTGTTGTATAGCCACGTGTTGGTGTGTTCTATACATTGTCAAGTTCATCCATGTTTGTGTGTGCACGTCTACCTATTGCATGGGCTCTGACCAGCAAATTACAACTACACACTTTTAATGTTTAATTTTCTCCTGCTTCTATATACACTATTTGTATGTTGCTCGGTGCCCCAAAAAAAGAAAATCTAAAACGTTACACTTGTGTGTCCGTGACAGTTCTCGGCCAATGGCTCTCCGTCACAGGCGGAAGTCAGCGATCCAGGAGTGGGAGGGGAGCATAGAGGAGGCAGAGGTCAAGGAGTCGACCACCGGGTCACCAACACGGCCAGGGGCAAACAGCACGGAGGAGCTCAGCCAGCTCAGCTCATCTGACTCTGTCTCAGTGGACCAGTGAGTCTTGGTGGTCTGTCAACGTTGTTGTCCCTTCATTTAACACAAGTCTCAGTGGCTGCACACCCACTTCACAACATGGCACGAAGATCACTCCGTGGTAAATGTGCACTTTGCCGTTGCTGCCTGTCACAGTCAAAATGTCCTCTTCTGCACAAGCAACGACTAACCAAGCAACGACTAACAAGCCAATGAGTGCAGTCTGTGTCCCAAGACAGTACAACCGCATATTGTACACATCTCAAATACAACATTTACATTTAGTCAGTTAGCAGACGTTTTTATCCAGAGCGACTTACAATAAGTACAGGGACATTCCCCCGAGGCAAGTAGGGTGAAGTGCCTTGCCCAAAGACACAACGTCATTTGGCACGGCCGGGAATCGATCTGGCAACCTTCTGATTACTAGCCCGATTCCCTAACCGCTCAGCCACCTGACTCCCTACAACATACACCAAAAGGTCCATTTTATAGATATCTTAATAATAAGTGCTGTGTACGGCGACCGTAGATCAAGTCATTAGTTGAGGAAGTCTGTTAGAAGGTGCATCTTTGGAATTCATGAAAGTCAGGGTCAAGGGATTGACCTCAGTGGGGGCGTGGTCTGTGAGAACCAGGAAGGAAGGTTGGGCAGATGGACAACTGCACCCAGGATGAGCTGGCGAGAAGGGAGAAGTTGAGATGAGTGAGCGCCTTGGCCTGGATGAACAGCTGGGTGGAGAACCTGGTCAGGAACAGTTGGATTGTGATGTTTCTCTGTGGTGTGATTGATAATCCTGCCTTGTATTTCTGGATTAAAGAGTTAAGGACATTGTCATATGGAGAGGACTCTATTGATGTTACAGTTGCAAGGAATGTTGTTCTATGTCTAAGACTCTCCCCCTCCCCTCTCCCACCCTCTCTCTCTCTCCCCCCCTTCTCTTTCTCCCTCCAGGTTGGTTATACCAACACAACAGCGCCCTCTACAGTCTTGGTTGTCCTTTTTATGCTGTATTCTATTGGTCCTGGCTTGCTTCCTCCTCTGTTTCCTGTGGATTGTTTTGTCCCTTCCTTGGGGATTTGCATATTCCCACCGGAATGGACACACTGCCATCTGAGAGCTACGTTCAACACTTGTGTGAGCTGCTAAGGATGGAGAGAACTTCACAAGGTCCCGTGGGATACAACACTGGCTGTAGAACTTCTGAAACGGAAAGTTATACTGTTATAACTTCAATCCTAATTACTAAGTGGTGGCTAGGCTACTGGTTTTCACTAGTGCAATATGAGTCTCCTAAAAACACAGCCTGCTTGAATGTAAAAAGTGTGGTGATATGTAACTGAAGCTGATGAATGGCTAAGTGAAGTTTTGTCAGTTCTAATGTACTTGGCCTGATCTGGTTGGGTTAGGCTCATTAAACTAACAAGTGATGAACCCATATGGTGTGTGTCAAAGACATTCACAGATGGACATCGTTACAGATGTCATTAGCTGTATAAAATATTCATTTTTCTTCTGCATTTTCCTGTCATTAAATTTGACTGTCTTCACGAGTTAAGTAACGACAATAACTTGGTCTGATAATAAACATGGATAATAATAATGGATAATTTAAAAATATACACAACTGTAGGGGGGTTTAATATTGGCCAAATAATCAAAACGATATCCCTGCGAGGGCTAAACTGAACAGTGTATTAACATTAACAAAATATGCTGTAATTACAGTTATTTTAGTCTATTGGTTAAATCCAAGCATGAATTGTCAAAGTAAAGTTAAATGAAAGAGATATTAATAACATTGCAAATCAATGAAATTAATTACATGGCAAACATGTTGCAAAGTGAAGGTTTTGACTCTTACCTACTACAACTATTATTGTAAATCAGAAAGAGAAGAGGTGAGCAAGTAGAAGGAGTAAGAGAAGCCAGAGCTGAGGAGAAGCCCTCAGGAGATCAAGAATCCACAGAACAATGCTTCACAATTCTCGTTATATCCAACTACTGTCTGTAGAACAATCAATCAGACCACATCTTGACAATCTTTACTCATCAACATATAACAATAAGTTACACAATGAGGTGAGAAGCATCAAGTAGAGACTCTGTCCAACAGCTCCCAATTTTTGCATATGAGAGGTGGGGTGACACTCGAATAATACACAATGTATTTTCTAACATAACAATAACAAAACCCCTGAAAGGTGGTGGCCTTGCTTTGTTGAAATTAATGCATGACACAGATTTCGTGGTGCTATCATGCTAAAGATGTAAGAGGTCCTTAAAACAAACCTTTGGGAATGCATTTGTAGGATTTGGTCCATAGTGCACTTCAAGAAATAGATTTTTAAGAAAGAATCCAAATGAGTATTCAAAGAAATAGCTATGTAGTTCATGGCATATCCTTTTCAAGATTGTTTCAGGACATAATCAACATGTGATTATACAGGTGTAAACAAGCTTTGGCAATCAGCATAATGACACTTTATAAATGATACAAGCTACATTATTCATAGACACAATGATACGAGGGCATACAAAATGTTTCTCCCCTATAGTTAGTCTGGTAATACAAGGACAAGGTTAAGGGTTTTCACGATTTCGCACAAACCAGGAAAAATGCTATAATATGTCAGTAAAACTGTAAGCCTAAATTCACAGTATTATAAATGAATTGTGGTTTATTTAGTAGTATTTCGTAGTGTGTCCAATTTTACTAATTGCATTACAGTACAAAAATAGAGGTGCTCTATTAGATAGATTCCCCGTTCCCCCCTTATACCTCAGGCTTCAAGTGGGGAGAACTGAGGCCAACCTATCCCCGCCCCCTCCCCATCTCATACTTCTGAGAGGGAGACCTGCAGGCAGCCTGCCTAGCTTCCAAAGTAGAATCAGGGTGTCCACCTCGACCAGGTGAATTGACCCACAGTTCCACTCGGTGACATGATTTCATTGACGCGACGTGCAAATGAGCGAAAGAAAACGGATTGCGCAAATTTCACCATTCCAATGTTTTGGGGGGTGGGGTCCCGGCATTCCTAAATCCCATGTCACCTATGCCTAAATCTGCCACTGCTTAGGGACATGCCCCTCTTGTTTTAAGTGGAACAAAAGGAAAGCTTCTTTTTACTGTGGTCAGACAGACCACCTTGTGCCACTAACCAGTCTGCAAGGTGAATTACAGTGAACTGGCGCAAGCATGGGCATTGCAGTAGTAAATTAGAAGTCCTTGAGCTGCATTGATGGAGCCATGGGTCTTGATTGAAATAAATCTACTCATTGACTGCCAATGGGTGGTGCACTAGCATTCGCTACCAATGGGTATTGCCAACGGGCAATGCAAGCCAACGGGCACCACACAGAAATGCCAAAGAGTATAGAATACCTCTATACTTCTATACCATATCTTGTGAGTCTTCTATACTCTTTGCAAATGCTAATAACATACATGTCAGCCTATGGTCTTATTTTGAAACTGAATTTTGCTCTTTTCAGATCAATAGGGAGAATGGCTCTGATTGAAATAGTTCTGATTACCCCTATAGCTCTTGATGCAATGGCTGGAAGAGAGGAGATGACATTTATATATTTAGTGTCTCATTTAATTTGTTTTTTGTTTATTCATGGTGTAAATAAAGCATTGAATTATATAGCTACATAAATTATGTAATTCGGTATGTATTTATATAGGCTATTAAGTTTTGACTTCCATAATGTAGGACTATTTTCTCCTTTCTTCGGAAAAATAGGGTAAACTTAATAGGTGTTTATTTTATTGTATTTTTTTTAATGTTTTCTTTTTGGGGGGTTTGTATTGACACAACGTATTTCACCGGCCTCACACTCCTAAACAATAGGTGGCGATGATGCACTTCATGAATGTTGGTTGCCATCTGCCATGAAGAGCAAAACAAGAAGCAGCGTGACGTTAGCAGAGAACGCGCAAAAATTGAAAACTCACCGGAAGAAGACAATCAGGAAAGTTTCATCTAACGTCACATTTATGTACATTTTGAAAAACATGCAAGCGTAAACGCTTGATTTTCATATTAACTAGACATTTTGGCGTGAAAGGGTGCATGACAATTTGGTAAGTGAGACGTCTTCTCGAAAAGGAAAGAACAAAACACTGTCCATTAAAATATCTAGTTATTTAATTGTTACTGTCGGCTATGTTCGTGGCTTTCAGCGGGGCTACATTGCTTATATTATACACCTACTGTACTGTACATTTGCAAGATACACACCAACCATTTACGGTACTGTACAATTGAACTAGTTAACTGACTACTACTAGCTGAGTTTAGATGACATGGACGTCTTTACATTGAATAAGTGTTTTTCGTATATGTCCACATTGTCCGTAGTATAGACAAGTAACTAATGGACACGGAGCGTTTGAGGAATTTGGTATAACATTTGTATACAGTATAACTTGTTGAAGCTTGTATGTAGCACTTTATAATTTACTGGTATTGACTCCTCTAGCAGCTATTAAGAGAAACACTAATCCACATCAAAATATGAACGCGTGTATTCATAGTCTCTCAATTCAAAAGCCGTAATTTAGTGTAAGATAGTGACACGATTGGCTCGACGAGAAAACACTTGGATGTAGTTTCCATCTCCCTCTCGATGTCCTGGTCATCTTGGGGCACATCGATCCCTGGCTCCAGAGGATGCCTGAGAGAGCCTCTATCTGACTCACCTACTGCTGGGATTGTTTTGTTTTTCCAGGGCATCAGCTCTCAAGAAATCAAAATGCTGAAATTCAAACATGTGAGTCAAGGAACCATGAGAACCCAGCCCTCCTCTGTGGATCCCATCACCAGTCGAAGCTCCCGCCTCAATCATCTGCTGCAGGTGAATATAGTTTGCTGATGAGATCACGCCTCACATCTACTCAACTTACTACTTCACCAAAAAGATGTAGACACAGAAATGATACACGCACACAATGGTAATCTTTATATTATGCTAACTATTTTAGTTACACATCACCTCTGTCATGTTTGTCGCAAAGAAGATTTATTTTTTTATTTTTTTGAGTTTTCTGAGTCTTTGGTTAAACTGATGCTGTGTTTATGCCACAAATGGCCTAGCCTCTAATGTTGAAAGATCATGCTCCCTGTTCCCTGTCTCGCCATGTAGTGATGTGCACGATAAACAATTTGTCACAGAGGCGGATCATATGGAGGGATAGGTAATGATTCATTATTGGCACTGAACCTAAAGGTATTGTAGAGCCCTGTAAAATTGTCATTGTATTATTTCACAATTCTTTTAAACGTTTCTAGTTGTTTTCCCCCCATAAAATAAAAGTGGTGAGGTGATATAATTAAAAAGAAAAATTCTGTCTGTATATAAGATTTCAGATTAAATGTCTGGATTCCGCAATTCAGTCTGCGACCGTAATATGTATTATTGGTCTTTGAACCTGGGTGTTTTGAATTAAGTTACATGAGAATAACACACAGACCAAAGTATTACTTGTGACATGCACCGATGCACCCTGTGTTGAAATGATGTCGCTTTGGTGGCTGATGGACCCTAACAGCTGGACGGTCTGGGAGGCCAACGAGCCACCGAGCGACACCAGCATGTTTACCAAGTTAAACTTCTGAACAGTGGCTCTGCTTTGGACAAAGTCTTCAAAGGTGTGAAATGCCCAAAAGCACCATGTCAGTGAGTTGATGGAAATACGTTTTATATTCCCTTTAGGGCAAAACCAGCTTACAGCGGCAGCATGGGGGAAGTGTTGGACGTGAGGAGCTGTTGGACGCTCTGGTTCTGCTGTTCCAGGAGTGCACGTCCTCGGAACTCATGAAGATAGAACATGTCGCCAACTTTGTCAAAAAGTGTAAGCATTTGTAATGACACTAAATCTTTATATGGAGGCAGTGGCCTGTAGTCTGTAATCATGGTCGTCTAGCAATCCTAACTATAAGCCACATAACAAACAGCTTTGTTTTTATTTACTTTTGATTTAAGGGAATCTAAAAGCCAAAAAATACTACATAAGACATGCGTTTCAATGCGTTTACAGACTTAGCTAATCAGTATAGAGCTTATCAGTGAAGCGGTAATCAGGGAGGGGGAAATAAATACTTATTCATTTCCGCAAAAGGTTTTTGCTAACTTTATGTGTGTGTTTTTGTGCATTTCTGACCTCCAGTCTCAGAGGTTGTGTCAGAGTTACAGGAGTTGCAACCCAGACTGCAAGATTTTCACGTTTGTGGGCTGGTGGGTCGTGGACGCTATGGTGAAGTGAAGGTTGTCAGGGAAAATTCCACAGGGGAGGTGTGTGCCCTGAAAGTCATGGACAAGGATTCTCTGAGGACCCAGGGAAATGTACGTAAATTGCCCTAGTTTGTACACATAAATATATTATTAATGCATCTTCTGACGTTGTGGCTGTGTGTGGTGTGCAAGAATGCAAAAACAAGTCTTTTTCCTTAATATGAAAAAATCTTGCCAAAACGGACTGCACCTCCACCATTTTTGATGTTGCGCTTGAGATTTGGTGTTGTCCTATTTGCAGAATTATGCAGCGGTATAGTTGAGATTTTGTTATTGTTGCACTGTGTCTTGTCAGAATTCACAACTGTGGACTTCTGGTTTCTTGATTATCTGCTGCTCTTACTTTTTTCACTATTTGAATGTCGCTTTGTATAAATGTGTATGCTAAATGGATATATGTAAAACATTGTTATCCTTTTTAGAAACAAAGACATTGATCAAATGGGAATTTCTAATACCTTAACAGTTCTGCCCGAAGTTTGACAACAGGAGTTTTAAATGGAGAGTTCAGCCACTTGCTTTCCTATGGGGGCGCTATTGTACTGTGAACCCTTGAGTTGATTATGAAGTCAGATTTCTGGGTGACCTGCAGACAGAGTTTGAACTAACTGGCATCTACATAGTAAGCAGAATGGATGAAAGGGCTGTCTCTCCACTAAAATCCAGTTATATCTTGGTGGGTTTGACTGGAAGAAGAATAGTGATTGTTTTGAAAGGTCTTCTTGAGCTAGAAAAGGCCTAATGCCTAGAAAAGAGGTGAACAAGTGAATTGACTTAAATTTATTGGTGTGCTTATTGCCCTTTTCAACGTTAACACTTGAAAACTATGAGTTTCCATTAGCGTATGTTCCATACATTTCAATATTTACGTTCAAGTACAACATAAAAAATACTTTTTACCATGGTTCTTGGATACCCTATAGCGCCAGCATTTACAGGAAGAGTATTTGGCCCACGGCTCTCTTTAGGTGGATGACTGAATTTTACAACTCCCATTTTGATTCATTCATATACGTATAGCTGAAAAGGGAAGTCATGTTTTCCTATTCAATTGATAAGCCGTAAATCTGAAGCATCGTCCCTCTTCAGGTTGTGTTCTTTGAGGAGGAGCGGAGGATCCTGGCGCTGAACAGCAGTCCATGGATCCCACAGCTCTTCTATGCCTTTCAGGATCAGGACAGTGTCTATCTGGTAAGTCATCCGTCTCCTCTGCAAGTGTTCTGGAAGCGATCTAAATGATCTTAGCATGAGTTGAACCATAGTCTTAGTAACTCGACTTCTAATGGCATGCTGACAGTATATTGTATTTAAAGGTGACAGTAACTTCTGACTGAAGTAAATAAGCATATTATATAAAAACATAATTACATTTTGGAAGAAAAAAATCTTATTGTAGTAATTTAACTATAGACTGATTTGTTTTTATGAAGATAATATATTCATATTATAAGATATTATGAATTATAACAAATTGGTAAGCTAGACTTTTGTTGAGATAGATAAACCCAAAATAAGTGCGTTAGTGTGACTAACCTTGCAAAGACTGACCAAAACTGCATTAAAAAGTGTATAAAATAGTTTATGCCTTAACCGCATGTAACAGTAAAATGACAACCATCTAAATTTTGTTTTGCTATTGTTTTGTAAGCATGGGTAGTTCTCATTGCAACAGAATGCTTACGATGTCTCATTTTACGTGTGATATTTTGCGATTCTGTGTAGATTTAGAGTGCCTAATTTTTAAATTTATTGGATATGAACAGTTTTTTGTTTTTTTTAATCCCTGAGTACATATTGTTAGGCCAGCACTAGTTGTTAGTGATTTCACTGCCGTATCTGTAATGGAAACACTAAGAAGATGTTATACATGGTCTACAGTGTCTGGACTCTGAACGAGTCTTTCTTCGTATTTGATAGTATCTGATTAACAGTGTCTGACAACGGAATTGACTTGACATTCCTCGCTTGGTAAAAATAAGCACAGTGACATATAGCTGTTTCAACATATTCTTACATCTCGTTGTTATGATCAGTGACTTATGCTCTTTTGTAAAGCACTCTCTTGGAAGTCGCTTTTGATCAAAGCATTTGCTAAATGAAAACATCTAAATGTACATCTACAATGAACTTGTTTGACAATTAACGTATTGACTTACAACCAGGGTGGGTTTCCCAATAGCAAGCTAGAAGTGTGATGTGATTTTATTCCCCACAAATATTTCTTAATAATTCAGAATATTTTCTCAAAATGAATACATGCTCAAGCAAGTATTCCAGGGGTAGTGAAACACTGCACACACTGCTATTATAATCTGCTCATAAATAGATGTTTTCCATATAATCTATGACAAACTTTACTGTCTCAAATAGGTGGGAAATATGTTTCAAGTCTGCTCAGGCTCCCCTATCTCCCCCAGGCTGCCGTTCTGAACTGTGAAAATACAAAGAATCCATCTTTGTTCAAGTGTCAGACTAGAATCTCTCAGTACCCTGTTGCTAGGTTACATGTCTAGAAGGCTGCTGTTCATTCAGACTGCCTGTCCATTCATGTGCTGGATATGTGTGCTTGGCTGCCAGAGAACTTACACCCAATCTGACGTCTGAGGCCCTTGCTTCCTGTTAAAAATTAGAAGGAATTAAAACATTGGACATTTTAAATGCACATTCTGTAGAAGATGGGTGATTTATCAAATATATCGGATGTTGATGTTTCATTTTCTACCAGCTTGAGATGTACAATCTGACCTGTTTTACATTGGCAAACCCAGTTGAGGAATGTATGTAATAGTGGGCCAAACATTACCATCAACCCTGTCCACATGATTGCTGAATTGACTCTAAATGCACTCTACAAGACAGGAGTGTAGTTAATCAATAGGACCATAATGTATGAAAATGTAATGGTTTGAGGCATGTGCTTCCTCAAGTCATAACTTCCATAATGGTCATTTAAAAGAAAGACATAAATAAAATGTGCAGGTTGGATTACATCAATTATAATCTGTGGCATAAATAAATGTAGATGATAATTTAAGATTCCCTCATTATTTTTTTGTATGTGTAGGCGATGGAGTACCTTCCAGGTGGAGACCTCATGGCCCTGATGAACCGGTTTGATGACCATTTTGATGAAGCCATGAGCCAGTTCTACTTAGCAGAACTGGTGGAAGCCATTCATGCTGTGCATCAGATGGGTTATGCCCATAGGTGACGTCTTTATGATTGAATGCTTGATATAGATGCACAAATGTATACATTTATGATTTTAAAGTCAATTTTTAAGTATAGAGAACAGACCTGATGACCAGTGATACTAGGTAGTATAGAGAACAGACCTGATGACCAGTGATACTAGTAGTATAGAGTATAGACTTGATGATCGGTGACACTAGTAGTATTAGTATTTTGAAATTGATTGCAGGAAAGGTGTGTATATCGAAAAATAGCAACAATACTGTACATGTTGTCAAAGTTTAAAATTACAATTGCAATTTTATTGATAGGATCATATTAAATGGCTTCTTTTCACAATCTCTGCTGGTAAAAGAGTATATTTTTCTTTAATTTGATGGTCTGAAAGCATCAAATACAGGCCTATCGATCATGTGTTATGTTTCTTTAGCTTACTAGCAGGTTGCACTCAATGACAAGTGGGGCCTACATCATTCCTGTTCCCAAACTACGCCTTTCCTATTCCATTTTCTGACATCTGCCCATTCTTACTCTTCCAGAGACATTAAACCAGAGAATGTACTCATTGACCGCACTGGACACATCAAGTTGGCAGATTTTGGTTCGGCTGCCAAACTCGCAACTGATAAAAAGGTAAACGACATCCCAGTGTACTAGACTTTATTTCATTAAATTAAATCAGAGAATAATAAGTGAAAAATATTATTTTTAATAGTTTCTCAGTCAAAAATGATTTTTTTTAAAATATTTTCTCTTATAGAAGGCCCAGTTAGCGCCGTGTTAGCATAGATATCTAAAAAGTTAAATCAAAAAGAGATAGTGCCCTCTGCTGTCTGAATCGTTAAAAATTTGTCATGCGATTTAATCGTCTCAAGAAGTATCGTTACATTCCTACTGCAGACAGTACAAAAAATACTTTACTTTTCTAAAAATACTACAATACTTTTTTTTGTCATCACGCTAAATGTGCATATTTGTCTATGTTACAGGTTGTAGCTCCTGCAGTGCCTGTTCAAACCCCAGACTTCCTTTCCCCTGAGGTTCTGGCAGCCATGGATGAGGGGTCTCAAGATGGATACGGATCTGAGTGTGACTGGTGGTCGTTGGGTGTCATTGCTTATGAGATGATCTACATGAAATTACCTTTTACTGATAGCACCTCCCGCAAGACCATGCACAACATTAGGAACTTCCAGGTAGTGTCTCCCAAATGTGTCAATAATCATAATTTATGGTTATTTATAATATTTTTTTTGTTCAACACCTATTTGCTGTGCAGGGGGCTAGCTCTGTATAGTGTTGGTGATAATAAACTGTGTGGGCTCAGTGACATTTCCCACAAAGTATTTTTATCTATTTAAGGGGGTGTCAAAACGAGGTTTCTTTAGGAGTTGCGGCCTAAGCACAGTTTTTATGTCCATGAAATGAACATAAAATAATCTATACATGTTTTTTATATATAATCTACAAATGTTTAACGTGCAAATGATAGTATTTTACTCATTTCTTTTTAAACTTAAATATAAGACCTGTTTCATTTGTAAACAGTATCTATGTGAAACATTGTATAGAACTGTCCTTTCTGATATTTAACTATTTTGTGCCTTTGGTTTCCCTTGCAGTCTTCTCTGAAGTTTCCAGAGGAACCAAAATCTTCTAAACATTTTGTAAATCTAGTGCAAAGTTTACTATGTGCGACACAAGAGCGGCTGGGATTCGAGGGACTTCGGTGTCACCCTTTCTTCTCTAGTGTGGACTGGAACAATCTAAGACAAGGTATGCCCCACCTAGCTGATCTTTATATGCAAAGCATATCTGAACCCAAACCAACAATTTTCAAAAAATATTGACAGTCGTAGACTGCAAAAAGGGCATCTATAAGTTCATATATTCACTTTATCTTTATTTTCATGTTTTAAGCCAAATCCAGAGGTATTAGTCAGTGAACACTTCAGGGAAATTGGAATTTTTAAAATGTTTTTTTAATTATAACTAATGTTCCTAAAATATTTCACAACTTCCTCCTCATGTCAAAGTCCCAAAGTGTTTGAGTCCTTGAACTGAGTCTACTAAGCTGCCTGGAAGTGCACAAGGTTGTACAACAACGTTTTGGGAGAATGTGAGCGTTCCGTAAATGATCAAATGTTCTATGACTCACATTAGACTGATATACTGTCATTCTAAAACCTGTCTGTCTTGAACTAAAGTTCAACTGATAATTTATTTTAAAGATAACAAATGTAAAAAAAACAACGTATCTCTCACAGCATAGCACATTCATGCTATGCATACATTTTAATAATATATTTTAGTGGTCTAATAAGTGATATTCCAAATTGTTCCATTCTGACTGCTTACAATAATGTTAAGGAATGGGCAAAGCCTTTAGGAAAATAAATCATTAGATCCTGATTTGTTAGGACAATTGATAGTTCTCACTCTCTCTTTCTCACACACACACACACGCACACACACATACACACACACACACGCGCGCATAGTGGAGGTGTTGGTGGTAGGGATGGGCGAACGATGCCTTGTGAAGCTTTGGTGGTTTCTTCCGGATTGTGCCGGCCCAAAGAGCCGAACTATCGGCGCATTGAAAATGAACAGCGTCATCTAGCAGCCGTTTAAACTGGCTGAATGAGGCGTAGTGTTGTCTCCGACAGTAGACTACCCTTCGTTATTCTATATTTAATTAAGGCTACATGTGTTCATTTTGATCTGATATTAGTGCTCACACATTAAAATGTTGTGATACATCCGTAGGCCTTTAGAATTATGTCATTTTCTCACAGTAAAAGTTAAAGAATATCGTACGAGGGTCCCTGCACTGGGGCGCGAACTCGGGATCCGAGATTCGCATTAACAATATGTTGTCGTACAATGCTTTAACCAACTACACCACCGAAAAAATCGTTACTTGTTAATGCGGGTGGACGGACTTTATACGATATGGTCTTTATATCAATTAAACTAGATAACACCGATCTTTTCTTAACATTTGTGATATGTAGGTCTATTGTGAACTGGGGGAACTTTATTTTTACAAATTATTATTACTGTTGACAATGTTGAGGAATCATCAACATTTGTTTTCTGGGCACTGTATAGACCTACCTAGTCCTATCATGTTACGTTTCATTTCAATAAAATCACGCAACACAAATGCACGGATTTATAATTATTACTATACGGATTTGGCTAAATAATAATGACTGATGGAAGAAACTCTAGCGATGCCTGGTGCTGCTTCTCTGACAATGTGAGATTTGTCTTTAACAAGAAGCGGTGGCTTCGTTCCTTCCATGGCTCTGGTTCAGAAGAGCGGCAAAACTTCGAACCAGTTCGTGACGTTTGAAGCATTGAACGTCATCTGTCACGTGGTTTCGTAATTTGATACAAGCTCCAAAACACTTTTTCGAAACTGTGCGTATTGGTTTTGCGACACAAGCATCGATGCGTCAGTGCCATACGTCCCATCCCTAGTTGGTGGTGAGATACTGAGATGCAGTGTGTCTAGCATGCAGCTAGCAGTTCCCAGGAAGGGTAGGAGTGTGCCAGACAACTGCAGGTCCTCACATGATCTTGATTGCTCAATCCCAGAAATGACCAGTGAGATACTAGCTTCCAGACTGTACCTGCATTGACAGATGTTATGGACACATTTAGAAGAAAAATATTGTGACATATTTACAGCAATATATCAAACAGCCATCACACTAATAAAGAATACCAACTGCTTGTGTCCTTCACATTTACACTAATTACATAGATTTTCCGGTTTGGACCAAAGTTAAGCCATCTAACCACTTAAACTGTGGTTATTATACAAAGACGAATATTATATATTTTTTGCCATTCAAGATTCAGCAGATAATCAATGTGCTATGAGAACAATACGCTTGAAATCCAAGATGCTGTTTGTTTGGTATATTGATGGATTATGTGCTGTTGACAGTTGTGCAGATGGTTCTGACTCCAGCTGATTAGCCAGGGCTGCTGCAGTGAGGGGGAGGGAGGGAGGGAGGGAGGGAGGGAGGGAGGGAGGGAGGGAGGGAGGGAGGGAGGGAGAGAGAGAGGGGGAATGGAGTGTGTGTGTGTGAGAAAGAGAGAGAGAAGGCACAAGCACAAGAGAGGGAGCGAGGGACAGGCAGAGGCAGTGAGAGCAGTGAGGCAGTGTGTGTGCTCGAGTTACCGCACTATAGCCTTACCGCCTCCTCCCTCTCCCCCCCCCCCACACGCCTCCCTTTCTCTTTCCTTCCCCCCATTTTCCACTGCCTCATTTGATGCACATTGACTCTGTTGCTCCCAATCCCCTTCTCCTGCAGTTCTCCCTCCTTTCGTCCCCACGCTCCGCGCAGAGGATGACACCTCCAATTTTGAGGAGCCGGAGAAGCCTGCACCCCGGCCAGCAAAAGCCCAACAAGGATCCCTGCCGTTGGGCTTCCAGGGCCAGGACCTGCCCTTTCTAGGCTGGTTCTTCAGCAGGACTTTGACAGCGCTGGCCAAGTCTGAGTAAGTAACCCCCTCGCATTGCCAGTTGATGGTACCAACATGCCTCCTATAACCCGACGCTAAGCTTCGTCAGAAACAGGTGGTGGCAGTGAGCATGAGCCAGAGCCATCGCCACGGCAACAGTCTCAAGGCATCCAATCACTACATGCTGTATGCTGCGCTTTGTAGAACGCTGTATGGAGGTGCTTGCTTTGCCCGTTGCCTCCAGTGGGCTGGGCAGTTCCCTGTGTCAGACTGAGGTGGGGATCTCCCTTTATATAACACTCTGCTTATCATTGACTGGTCTTCTCCACCATTGTTAACATGTCTCTAATCTCCTGGTTTTGTTGTAGGGGAAAAGAAGGGGTTTGGAATGAGTCATTCTGTGTGTTTACCTGACTAGGAGATCAGACAGACCAGTGGGCTGGCATGAGAAGGTGCCTTGTGTTGTGTTGCCATTAGAGATGGTTGGTATTCTAGTGAGTGTGTCAGCGGTGTGTTTGCTGGAAAGGGGGGGGGGACCCCCCTGGTCTCTTTCTTCTCATTTCTGTGCTTGTGAAGCAGGGTTACTAAGGTTTTCCAAGCTGTTTTTGATCGCCATTGATCTGTGCAGCATTTAGTTTACCATCTCATGTGGGGGTTATTGCCCTCACCTATAGCACAGTTTTTAAGATGGTTCATTGTGCTTTTGCAATATGGATGCAGACAGCAGCAGCAGGGGGAGAATGTCTAAATGTGCTACAAGATTAGTCAGAGAATGGATGGCCCTAGATTGGGGAAGAGAATGTATTTCTATGGTAACCAGGATGTTTTTTAGTCCCCACCCCCACCTCGCTGCTTTTCCCACCCCTCTGGTTTTTCTTCCCTTTCTGCTGCTCTTTCATTTCTCCAGCCCACACCACTGCACATCTCTCCTCCATCCCCACAGTCATCTTGTGGTGTGAATGAAAACAGGAGAGCAATCATTCCGTGTCTCTTCTGCATGTTCAAAACAAGGGTGATGGAAACCCATTTCACCAGACCTAATAGGGATTCCTCAGAAGCAGAAAACACTGAGCCGTAATGGAACACAGGGGAACCTTTCTAGGGTTCCTTATGCTTGTGTTTTTGTCGTTTCCAACAAGAACCTATAGAAAGTTTAAGGAGGTTCATAAAATATATATATTTTTAATAAACTTGGTTGGACGAGTATCCACCCTGGTGAGGGCTAACCAACTGCATTCACAGTCATACAATTCATTCATTCATTCATTCATATAATTCATTCATCAGAGTGAATTGTTGTGATTTCAGGATACGTTCATCAGATTCTGTAGGTTTCTAATTTTCAGAACAAAAGACTCAACCATAAGCACCAGATGTGTTTTCCAGATACATTCATTGAGTTGAGATGAGTCAGCTTTCTTGGCAAAGGTAATTTACTCTGCAGGTAAAGCTGATCGGTTACTTACTAAACAGGTAATCTGTCTTTGAAAGCTTAGCATCTTGGGGGAGACTGATTAGCAATGATTTTGCCAGCAAGTAACATTCCCATAGATGCATAATCAGAAGAGGTAAGTACTATTGACACCACCCAGTTACATTTATATGTTCACTTTATGGCAAAACATATTTATCAGGTATTCCTGTAAGATTTCACCTTTTTGGACAGGACCATTGTTTTCATAAGTTTATTTATGTGTCCCATTTTTATATTTCTGCTCTTAGGTTAGCTGCTGCTGGCTTCAACTCCCCGGCCAAGACGAACTCAATGGAAAAAAAGCTTCACATCAAAAGCAAAGAACTACAGGAAACTCAAGACAAATGTCACAAGGTTGGTGCTTCTGTTAGACCCCTTAAATAAAAGGGCGTTCTCGAGTCTATCAAAGTCTCACCTTGTGAAATGTGTCAATCATCAAATTCAACTTAAACAACTTGCTTTTTCCTACCTGGCTAATCACAGCACCTCATATTGGTATAAGTGAATTGTTTTTAAAAACGTTATTAAAAGATTGATTGTAGTATCAAGCATAAAACATGAATACATTATTGCAGTTGGCTAAATCAGCAGGTATTTAGCAAATGTAGATCTTTGTCCTAAGTCCTTTGTTTTGGTTATGTCAAAGGCAATACATGTTTGCAAGTGTACACTGATCAGCCATAACATTAATACCACTGACGGGTGAAGTGAATAACACTGACTATCTCGTTATCATGGCACCTGTCATTGGATGGGATATATTAGGCATGAAAGTAAACATTTTGTCCTCAAAGTTGACGTGTTAGAAGCAGGGAAAATGGGCAAGGGCGTAAGGATTTGAGCAACTTTGACAAACGTCTTGCTGCCACATGCAGCACACCTTCAGAGAGAGGGGGGGCAGTGCCTCTATGGGGGGGGGGGGCAGTGCCTCTATGGGAGGGGGGGGGGCAATGCCTCTATGGGAGGGGGGTGGCAGTGCCTCTATGGGAGGGGGGGGGGGGCAGTGCCTCTATGGGAAGGGGGGGGCAGTGCCTCTATGGGAGGTGGGCCCCCCTAAATGTAGCGTGTGAATAATTATAAACATGGTATTTTGCCAGTTAATGCCAGCGATGCAGTGATGAAAACTATACGACAGCAATAATGTTAAATGTAACTGGTCCCTCTAATGGTACAGCTGGCCCTAGCTTGGGGAAGTGACCCACTTTGAACCAGTGGGTCACTAGTTCAAATAGACTCTAGAACCTCTCCTGGTCCATGCCTTGATGGGTCAGGGCTGTTTTGGCAGCAAAAGATTGATGGCTGGGTAACTTGGCCTCTTGCAGTTGAGGTGGAGGCTGCTGTCAGTGCTACAGTAGTGTTCAGCCGGATGATGCAGCCACAAATAGTGGTAGATCACAAACAGATCACAAAACTCAAGGTTCTGATTGCGGTTTTGAGGCATGCATCTCATAATCTTTTGGATCAGCAAAAAAGGAGACACAATTTTACTTTCATTTCCATTCATTTGAATATTGTCATTTATAATCATGTGACTTTAAGGATGTGGAAGCCTTTTCAAGTTGTTCCGCTCCTCAGCTAGCCATGACTGTCACAGCAGTTTTTATTTAGTTTCTTTTTTGGGGTGAAACATGGCAGGTTCATAAATTAAATTGTAATTTTTTTTATGCGAGTAGCTTGCACTGTCGGCTGGTTCTCAAACATTACATGCGTCTAAGGTTTACTGTAGGTAGTCGCAGCTAATCTTTTATTGTTAATGATCAAATTAACCTTTAGCACTTCAGAGTAAAACACAGCACACATCTGTCTAGTCAATTTTCTCTGCAACTTTGTATCAAGATTCACAGGATTACAGGGATCCATGTGGATCACAGAACTACGGCCTGAAAACTGCAGAATACTTTGGCTATCGGCAATTCGGCTATTGACCTCCTACATATTTTTTGTTAGTTTTGTATTATTATTATTTTTAAACTTTTGCCAGCAAAGGGATATTGTGTGTAGACACAGGGAAATAACCCATTCAATTAATTTAGATAAAGTTGAATGGTTTGAAGGATGTCTGCCAGGCATCATTATAAAAGTGCTCCATGTGTTGTGTGATTGAGAAGATGGAGCAGGAGATCTCCAGGTTTCAGCGTAAGATGACAGACCTGGAGTCGGTGCTCCAGCAGAAGGATGTGGAGCTGAAGGCCTCTGAGACCCAGAGGAGCATCCTGGAGCAGGACCTCGCCACCTACATCACAGAGTGCAGTGTGAGTAATCAATGATGCTTGCTTTCACGTCAGTTAGTTTGATACAACCCCCACCATTCTACCTAACCCCTTCTCCACACTCATAGTAGAGATTACTCAGAGTAATTCCATAAATGAAATAATAGCAACAGAAATGGGTTTGGTTGTTGATTTATTGTTAACCTTTTCATTTACGTTACAGGTGAAATCAAGCATTTTAATTTGTTGACAGTGAGTCACGGGGTGTGCTTTGTTGAGCCATAAAGTATTGTAAGACTGTTTACATTTACCTTATGTATGAGCTTTCCATCATAGTGCGCATTCAAAATAACTAAAAGGTTGCAAAAGGTTGTTTACACGTAAAGCTACTCGTGTTCAGCAGTTTATTGGTTAGCAAGCTAGACTAGCAACATTTTTGAGCAATAATATTTCACTGTCCCACGCTATCAGTGCTAACCAGCTGGTCTAGCTACCGAAATGTTGCATGGAAGTTCAGGTCTAGCTAGCTACCAATTCACATCTGCTCATGCTAGCCATTACAGTAGTTGCTAACTAGATATCCACTTATTTAATTTTAGCTTCGTAGCCACGCAATTACATGACCTGGTCTTGGCTTCTTAAAACTAAGTTTTCCACGGATGCACAATTAATGGATATATCCAAATCAACATAAGCTAACCTTAACAACAGCCTAATGTTAGTCTATCGAGTCCCAAGTCACTCGTAACCATAGTTTACAGCATAGGGGAGAGTGTGGGGTGAGTTGCGCCAGTTTTTACTTAAAGTGACTTTAAAGCAAGGCCTTGACAGTAATGCTTTCAACTAAAATATGTACATACATTTCAGGATGTGGTGCATCCCTGGGAACAATCACTTTGGATCTGAAATATAGTATTTAAGAAATATAGCTTTCTGAAAAAAAGTGGTCTTGTGGCACAACTTGTCCCCGGTACGGGGTAAGTTGTGCCTTTAGAGAGAATACATTGGGGTAAATTGTGCCATTTATTATTGAAGTAAAACAGCATATTTTAATCTCTGAAACTGTGTGCTATATAAAAGCTAGACAAATTCAATACAAAATTACAAATTTAAGGTTTATTTTAAGTTATTTTACAACGTCAAAGGCCGATTTTCTATAAGCCGATTGCGCCACATGAATACATCACAGACATCCCAACCTGCAGAGACTCATTTCAGGGAGGTGGCTCTTCCCCCACAGGACGGAATCAGGCCGTGCGATATGCACCTGTCTCGACCAGAAATGACCATTGGACAGTCTCTTGCCCGCTTTCATCCCCGAAAATCCCCGATTTCCGGGAGATTGCGTTTGCGGGTATTGAAATGTGGGAGTCCCGGAACTTCAGGGAGACTTGGGATGTCTGGTATCAAAGGTCAATTTTCTTAAACAAGGCCTAGGGCTTCATGAACACATCAAAACAAAGTTGAGTTCCAAAAAAAAAAAAAAAGTGTTTTGTTGTGAATATTATTTTGTTCTGAATGTTCAGAACAAAATAATATTCAAATGAAGACCAAATTAACAGCAATTCTCTTTACAGATCTGGCACAATTTACCCCAGGCCCTTTGGCACAAATCACCCCAATCCCACGTTTTTTGAAAAAATGCATCATCCAGCAGTTTTGAGCTAAAAATCATGCTAGCTATATAGACTCATTGTGCAGCTTACCAAAGCACTAAAACGTGAATGTTTTCAAATTTGTCTATAACTGTTCAGACACAACAATCAAAAAACCTTGATCATAGAAATTTTACTTTGGAAGGCAAAAAACTTAAATGTGTTTACCTCATGCAATGAGGCTCTCTTCTTTACAGCATGAGTCAAATGACTGACACAAATTACCCCACTCTCCCCTATGTAGCTAGCTAGCATATACCCAGTGCCTACGAAACATTTATGATTGATATAGAATGTTTACATTAACATTTAGTCATTTAGCAGACGCTCTTATCCAGAGCGACTTACAGTAAGTACAGGGACATTCCCCCCGAGGCACAACATCATTGGGCACGGCAGGGAATCGATCCGGAAACCTTTTGATTACTAGCCCGACTCCCTCACCGCTCAGCCATCTGACTCCCGTTTAGGACTAATGTTTAAATTAAATAATATGGATTCCAAGTTCTTTCAGCAACCTGATGGTGGAAGAAGCCACGAATCCTCTGCATCTCACTTCAATTGGCCAGTCTTTTGCATTCCAGCCATGCTGAGCTTTGCTGCCGACTCTGTGTACCGCAGTTTCTTACGCTCGTAGGCCTCTTCAACAGAGTTTTCCCACGGGACTGTGAGCTCTATGATGTACACAGCCTTTCATGAAGGGAACCAGAGTACCATGTCTGGCCTAAGGTTGGTAGAAGCAATCTCAGGTGGAAAAATGAGTTTCTGGCCAATGTCAACAAGTCCAGTCTCGGGCCATGGCTAGGTGTCCATTTTCTGGCTTCGTAGGAGGATACTTGGGCCTTTTCTGTCCCTCCCAGATGAATGTTGTTGTTTTAACAGGATTGCTTGTTTTTGAAAGTAATTAATTGGTTGCACTCCTCTTGGTCTCAAGTGCTGCAGCCAGGATCTTGAGGACCTGATTGTGCCTCCAGGTGTAGCGGCCTTGTGAGAGGCTGGTCTTGCAACCTGTCATGATATGCCTGAGAGTCTCTGGAGCTGGGCAGAGGGGGCCGGTCGGGTCCTCGCCATACCATTGTTGTAGGTTTTGTGGTGATGGAAGAACATCATCAACAGCTCTTATGATGAAGCTGATGTCGCTTGCCTCCATTTGCCAAAGCTAACTCCAGTTGATCCTTCTCCTCTCCAGGCCTTTCCACCGCGTCCATTGCCCTTGTTTAGCAGGAGAGACAGCCTTTGCACTTCTTGCAGTCTCCTCCTGTCTGCGCACCTCCTCCACCACCAGCTTCCCGCGTTCAGATGTTGTTGCCTTATGGAACGTTGGTTTGCTTGCTGCCAGGCCAAAGCCACCTCTTCCATGCTGGATATTCCCCACAATGTCTTGGTGTCTCAGGGCTGATGTTGCTTGCTGCACAGCCTTGGATGATGTCCATTTCCCTCCAGTGTGTAGGGGAGGTGCAGCCTTGCTAATGGCCTGGTCTTTGGAATCCTTCAATGTCAACTGAAGTCTTACTTGAGAGCACTTGTACTCCTCCGTTAGACTTGTAAGAGGTAGTTCAAGGACCCCTTTGCCATAAAGGCCGATGTTACTCAGACATGGTGGGACACCCAGCCATTTCTTCACATATGAGGTGATGGTTCGCTCCATCTTCTCCACTGTTGTTATTGGGACCTCATAGACGGTGAGTGGCCACATTACCCGGGGAATAAGTCCAAACTGTAGGCACCAAAGCTTGAGCTCATATCATGTACTTGTATTAGATGGTGTTTAGATCTTTTAGTTTTCACCCATTATTCAAAGTTGTACCACAATACGCTACTAACCAGCAGGGTTGAGGAATCTAGTCAGCTAGCAGCAGTAACGCCTAACAGAAGCTGGAGGTGGAGCAATCTGCTAAGGGGGGAGTGGCTTTACTCGGCATCTAGCTTGTTCTCGCCATCTGCTGGTAGCTTAGAGTAGTTGAATGATTACATTTTCTTTTGATGTTTTCAGTTGCCATGCTGGCTAAGTAACTTACTACATTCAGAGGAATGTAGTAAGTACGGGAAAATATACACTTGCATTCTGACAAAATGCCGCTGTCGAAATGATTATAGTATAAAGACTTTAAATGTTAAGTAAACATTAAAAACATAAAGTATTAAAAGTTGATATGTAAACAGTGAATTACCCTCATTCTAAATATAGGCTCACTTTGGGAGTTAACTGTCCACTAATATATTTAATTATCTGCTGCTGGACCTGCTGCTTATTTAACATATAGTCTAGCGTCAGACACTAATACTGAAAAGCTGCAGACTAAACCAAACCCAAATGGGGAAAATGATCATTTACATAATAAAACTCATTTTATCATGTTACGACCCTCTTTTTGGTTACTCCCTGTCTAGAGAGAGAGAGAGGCCTGATACATAAATAAAATGAAGTTGGAGTGTGCACCTTGCACAGAAATGAGTGGCACAATGTTCAAACACAAAACTGATATTAATTACTCAACAAACGCCACAGGGGAACACGGGAACAAAGAAACATTATTACAAAAAGAGTGTCCTATCTAACTAAAACAGCGCTATATTAAACACATGGGGTGTCACCCTTTCCTTACTTAGTGATTATTAAGCAAGGTTTGCTGTGTGATGAGGTGCATGCCAATGGGCAGTTTATCTTTTCCAAAGCCCCTGTTTGAGTGAACCAAAAAGCATAAACTAAATACCACGTATTGGCAAAAAAAACTGAAATTCAAACACGAAATTAGACTATGACATTAAAAAAAATATATAATCAATGCAACAGTTGAACTATTTATATATGATATTTTGTATTGCATGACGTAGCCAGTGACATTGACATCTCAAGAGTAAATAATATTTGTAATAATTTAAATTGTTGGGTGTGACAGCGATATACATTTTCACATTTGCATGATACACAAGCCGGTGATTCTGAAATGCTGGCATGGAATCTGACATCACACACGAGTCGGCATTACGCAGGCTTTGTTTGTTTCAGTTTAAACAAGCAGAGCTGGCATAATGACTGGTCTTTGTTAAGGCAACATGTGGGATCTCTGTGTGACTAGGTCTTTATTGAAGTTAATACTGGGACTGGAGGGGCACAAATCACAAATACAATATTAGACAGACAGCAGTGGGAAGAACTGAAAAGTTCCCTCCAAAGGCCCTCCAAATAAACAGCTAATGCTACATGTCATACTTGGGAATCTAGACACAACAAGTTGCCCGTATTGGAGATTATGGGTTTACAACTTTACGTTGCTGGCTTTGTTACCAAGTTGGTGTAACTTTGTTAGTTCACCCCTCCACAAGGCCGTTCCAACCATGACAGTTAAGAGCGTGTAGAAGCCCTGAAAAGCTCAGGTTTGCAGCCGCAACAGAACAGGATATTCCAGCGTGACAGACAAATGAGTTGTGTTGCTAATAGTTAGATCTAAAACTGGCATCTTATTTTTTGGCGAGAGGGTATTAAGTTAGCACAATATCTTGAATGACGATTTTACAGCTATTCTCCCCTTTCCCTTTGTCACATCTGAAAGTGTTCATCTGTTAAGACTCCCTATGTTTCTTAAAAATAAGGATCGTTGGAGAGGAGCAGGGATGAGATGTTGACAGTTTTTTATGAGACACAATTTAGAAAAAAAAAATCTGTCTTTCCTACAGAGCTTGAAGCGGAGTTTGGAGCAAGCGCGTGTTGAGGTTTCTCAGGAAGATGACAAAGCATTGCAGCTTCTGCATGATATCCGGGAGCAAAGCAGCAAGCTCCAGGAGATCAAGGAGCAGGTAATGTTCCAAAATTCACGTTTTTAAACATTCTGTTCACAGGACTTACTTTTCCAGTTGGCACTAGAACATGATTTGGTCTCACAATTCTTTTGTGGTAATTATCCCATTGGGATTCCTGGGATACTTGGTAGACAAAACTGTAGTAAAGATGTATTCAAATTGGATCCCATGGGCCTTTCATTTTTAGCACTGAGAAAGGGACAGGGATATAAAATTGAATTGAGAATTGAAAGTCAAATTTTAACAGTATTTCAGTCTGACTGCACCACTGCTTCACACCACCTTCCTGACTCCCCGTTCTCTGTGGCAGGAGTACCATGCCCAGTTGGAGGAGATGCAGGTGACAATCAGGCAGCTTGAAGAGGACCTCTCTGCTGCGCGTCGGAGAAGTGATCTCTACGAGTCTGAACTCCGAGATTCGAGGCAGACCGCCGAGGAGCTGAAACGCAAGGCAGCGGACTACCAACAGAGAATCCAGAAGGTGTGTTTCGGTTGGCAGTGGAAACCAGAGGATAGGGTGTTCACTTTGGCAAGAACAGATATAGCCTGTGTTGTTACATGAGTGTATTCACTCACTGTTAATGCTCAACATTAAAAGCAGGGTATCTAATGTGTTTCAGAAGCACTTTTTGTCATATTTGCCTAAATGAAAATCTTGATAGCAACCAATACATATACAGGTTTGATGGAAAAATGAAATCAATCCGACATCTGTGGGCATCGTAAGACTGTAATAAACACAACAGATCATTAGGCCGTACCCCGACTAATGATTGGACGGGCTACCTGTCTGTCTACCTACCCACCTACGTGCGTGCACTTTGCCCCTGCACTCAATGCCCGTTACAGTAGTTTTGTGGGAGTGGGTTTGAAGGGAGGGGGTGGGAAATTTTGGGTTGAATTGTGTCAAACATGAGCTGAAATGGCTAGCTTCGCAAATTTTCCCAACACAGCTTTAAGCTTTTTAGGCACTTTTAATGACAAACAGATATTGTACTTGAAAACAGATACTGTAGTTGAAATCACTTGTCCAGAATGACGCAATGCTAAAAGAGTTTGAGGGAATTCCGATTGAACTCTTCTGTCAATTTATACCGAAGTTTTCTCTTTCCAAAATGTATTCTAGGTCGTGTTATCTGATTGACCACACAGGGAATTTGAACACACAAAACAACATTTGACAAATGATTTTAACTGGGAATTTATATTTCACAAAAATGACCGTTCATAGAATTTATTAGGCCAGATGAAAATTAGTGTATACAATTGAATCACATGTCCATCATCAGATGGACACACTTCCTCTCCCAGACCCCCCACATCATGCATGTTCATGCAGGCATGAATGTTTCATCTGAATATTTGTTATTGTAAAAAAAAATCCATACATTTTTATTTAAAAAAGAAAGAAAATAAATAAATTGGTTAAAAAAAATCCATACATTTTTATTTAAAAAAGAAAGAAAATAAATAAATTGATAAAAACAATGTAACAACATAAGGTGATAATTCATTATGGATTAATAATGAGCTGTAACAGGTGGTCATTTTGGACCCGTAACAGAATTAACATGAAACAAAACCAACAGGAGGGTCAAACGCTGTGAGAAATATTGTATTTGACAAAAAATGCTCTTATCATAGGTTTTGTCCCAGTTCCTGCATTTCTATGTTAATAAAACAGATGGGATCTTATCCATTCAAAGAGTTTATAATGAAAAAAATCTATCACTCACTATGTTTTATGACATTTTAAGACTTTCAGACCAGCTTGTGTTGGTACGCAGTCATGCGCCAGAGAGCTCGGGTAGGATTGTGCCCAGGAATGCTGGCATGTTGTAGGTGCATTATGGGGTGGGGGGGTAGAGCTGAGTGGCTGAGTTTTTGACTGCAGACCAAGAGGTTGCAGGTTCAATTCCCCCTCTTCTTCTGTACATGACACCGTATAAAAACGTCTGCCAAACGAACACATTATCTTCTGTAATTGGTGTTCATCTGTATGTAGCCTAATGATGTGTGCATAATGATAATGATGACGATAAAGACCAAGGTCACAGGACATGAGATAACAGTCAAGCTATGTTGGTTGTGTCTAATGGGGGCAACTTATGACAAGGTGGCCCAGGTAGAGCATCTAATTTGGCTGACATAACGACCTAATGTAAATAAAAAACACAAGTTTGCATTAAGAACATGCCATGTCCAGCAGGTATATTAAATCCAGCACATCTTGATGTTAAGCAATAAGATGTGCTAATCATATAGGTTTCAATTTAAATTTTGTCGGACCAGACAACTTTGTATACTGCATTCCGCTTATTCCAAGAACAACCATATATGGTTCCATCCAAGCATACAGACATGGGTGTTGGTGTTGATGTTGTGTTTGTGTTGAAGGCTAAGGAACAGGGGAAGATTGAGGTGGAGGAACTGCTTGCCAAGCTTGAGAAGGTACGTTGCATCTTAACATGTCTTGTGTGGTGGTGAAATGTGCTTGTGTGTTGAGTTGAAGCTGAAAGCCAATACAAAAAACTTTTTTTTGATGTATTGTAGGTTAATTTGTAAACATAAGTACAGGTCAATGTTTGCTTTGCTATTTATCTACACATTCAAATGTTATACTCTGATTTGTAGACCAATGCTGAACAGCAGGCCAAGATCCAGGAGCTACAGGATAAACTATCAAAGGTGACATTTCTAAATTTTCATCAATAATAAATAATAATCTAAGGATCCAAATGCATAGACAGTTAACTTTTTAGATTTTCTTTTGTAAAAACGTGTGCAACAGATTGTTCAGTGTGTCTTCAGAACAGAAATATGTCACTTATTATATTCAAGCACAGCATATTCAAGACCCAGTATGGTTTGTTCTAACTTAGAAAAATGGATTTGATTATATTCAAGACCTGTTATGGTCTGGTCTTAGACAGATAAATCGGATCATTTCCAAAATGTTCTGTCAGAATTGTCCTCTTTTTACTTAAGTGGTATCTGTCATAGAAACTAGTGTTCAATGTTTGTTGCATAAGCATTCTGATTCTGCAGGCCACATATTTGAAAGGGCATTCGTAGTATTGAGGAATCATGTACAGAAGGCACTTTGTAGGTCACTGATGCCTTTCCACAAAGCAATCCTTCAGGGATTTTCCTTTCCAGTAATTACTGTTGAAGGCTGTGATAATTAACAGACCAGAGCCACTGAAACCGCTCGATAGTTGTCATCTTTGTGTCTCGAGTGCTAATATCGCAAGACTTTCTGACTTTTTGTACAACAATAGCTGTTTTATCAAAAATGTTTTTGTTGTTTTCTAATGGGGGAAATCATGTTTTTTTTTTTACTATTTAAAAGAAAATGCAAACATCGAATATTGTAAAAAGTTTGACAATATCGAGATATATATATTTTTTACATATTGTCCAGCCCTACTTGTAACATATCCTGCTATTTTCCACGTTTAGATGGTTCCACAAGCTATTGTCCTTGTTGACAATGTTGTCATGGTCCCAGACAAGTGGACAAATGTCAACCTTCAAACTCCTGTTTCCTGAATTACACCTGTCTTCCAGTCAGGTGTAATTTTTAGAATCTGTAAATCGTACAAAAAAGCCTTGTCTTGTGTCCTTCAGGCAGTGAAAGCCAGCACAGAAGCCACTGAGCTGCTGCAGAATATCCGTCAGGCTAAGGAGCGTCTGGAGCGAGAGCTGGAACGACTACGCTGCAAGACCGACCCCAGTGACACACTCCGGAGACACCTGAGGGAGACGGAGGTACAGGCACTTTCACACAGCCATAGTGTGAAAAAACCTCTATAAAAGAGTCCTTTTTCTGTTTTTCAAAAATCAGAATTGGAATCGTGTAAGAATCTGAATCGTTTTAAAAGTACCGGTTCGGCATCGGAATCTTAAAAATCCAAACGATACCCAAGTCATAGTCCCCCCCCCCCCCCCATCCTTAGCCCATCAAGAAAAGGACAGGAGAAGATTACCTGTTTATACCTGTGTGTGCGCTCACACGTGCGCGTGTGTGTGTGTGGACAGGAGGGCAGGAAGACCCTGGAGAACCAGGTGAAGAGACTGGAGATGGTGGAACGACGGGAGAACAAGCTTAAGGACGACATACAGACCAAATCCCAGCAGATTCAGCAGATGGCCGACAAAATCCTGGTGAGACACCAAGCCCACTAAGACACCGCCCTGCCCTCCTCTCTCCCTCTCAACCTCCCTTCCTCTACTGCTGACACACACACACGCGCGCATCATTCGGGGTTCCCCTCCTGCGCTACAGTCAGGGCTACTGGAGAACATAGCACGTCCTCTGGCCTTCACACGCTCCCTGCCTGCCTGACAGCATGAACGGCCAGCGCTACCGGAGACTTCTGGACCCGGAGATCTTCAGAGCAAGTTTCCACCTGCTGTCACGGACTGACAGTTTATTCTGTGTTTTGCCTGTCTTGTTGTAGTAGTTTCCTGTTACGTGGTACCCAGTGGGCTGGGGGAAAGCCCTGCGTGTGTAAAGCCCTGTGTGTAAAGACGTGTGTGTAAGGATGTGTGTGTTGTTTTGTCCTGCAGGAGCTTGAGGAGAACTTGAGGGAGACCCAGGCCACAGCACAGAGGATGGAGACCCACCTGGTGCAGAAAGAAAGACTTTATGAGGACAAGATTAAGGTAATGAATAGGCCATTACAAATAATATAGTTGAGGGAGTGGTGGGTGTTTAAGGATTGTCTAAAATGTGTATTTCAATGATGTCATGTTTATGTGTTATGTTAGTGAATTTTTTGCTGACTCTTTTATTCACATCAAAATAGCGGGATAATTCAAAGTGCAGCAGAAACTCCAAACGTGTGTATGATTATTGCCTACACGGACGTTTTGTTGTGCACCAGGTGCTTGAAGCCCAGATGAAGGAGGACATGGCCGACAAGGAGAGCCTGGAGTCCAAACGGGCCCAGCACCAGGAGGAGGCTCGGGAGAAATGCAAACTCATCAGTGAACAGAAAGCAGTGAGGCCACAATCCATCATGACTATCTGCTTTCCTATTGTTACTCGTGCAAACATCTAGCGGACAAACGTTTATTTTTCTACCGTTTCCAGAGGGAAATCGGTTCTTACAGTGTGGTTGAAGGAACAAAGATTGTGGATACATTTGTTTACTCTGTGCGTGGCTATTTGTTACTAAATTCTTAATCCTGTAAGAATAAATGCCTCTGATTAATTCAGAGTATTCTTCAACGTAGGCTGCACTATTAATCCAGGTTTAGTAGTCTGTTTAATGCGATAGGCTTCAGTTAACTAATAGGCTTTAGGGCATGCCACTGAACAGTGATTGAGGAGTTCTAGACCAACTGCATCATTTATTTCCCCCTTAAAATACATTTTCAACAGTTTAGTTTCATCTATTTTTCTAGGTGGTGTAATCCAATGATTTGGTTTCCGAAAACAACTAAATGATATATTATAATTAAATGTAAATTGCTAGGAAAAGCCGGATCCCCTTGGAACACTGAGACTCTCTAAGAGAAGCGTCTTGACTCAGTGAGTCTTCATGTCCAGTGACATGGTTTAGAATCACCCAATGGTTTGGAACCCTCCATTTCCAATGACTGGAACTTGATTTGTTTCAACAAATTGAATATAAACTAGTCACGCTGGCTTGTTTTCCAGAACAGGATGTGCTGTCGTTTTTTAACTGGGTTAAGTTAGCTATATTTTCATTAACCAGGGCTTCAAACACGGGCTCAGCCAACACAGAACACAGAACTAAATGTATCCAATGACACAGTAGAGACTTATTTTGAATACATTCACGAAATGGTCTGTATTTATTTAGCATGAATGATTTCATATACATGTCAGGTATTGTCGCAGGTGGGACACAGGTTGTCATGAACGTTAAATGTAAAAGGGGTGAAGATCTGGGCGTGATCCTTGTCCTTGTCTCTAGACCATCAACGCCATGGACTCCAAGATGAAGAACCTGGAGCAGCGCATCTCAGAGCTTTCGGAAGCGAACAAGCTGGCTGCCAACAGCAGCATCTACACCCAGCAGAACATGTGAGTATGGTTGTCATGCTCGGGGGCACACAGTCTAATACTATGGAAGAAATGACGGGACGCTTTGTGAAAAGACAAATCAATGAGTATTTGTTAAGATTAAACAAGCTCTTCGGGGGAGGAAGAGAACGTTGAAGGGTGCCAAAGAAAAGAACACAGGAAAACAACTGTGTAAACGGCCTAACGAGATAATGCCTCTGTAATTACACAGCGCAAACAACAAAGACCTCTTGAACAGAGGGCAAGTGGGGTTTAAATGGGGAGATGGACGCATCTGATTGGTTGGGACCAAGGAGGCATCTGATTCGTCTAGACCGATAAGGCATCTGATTGAACCATGGAGGGGAGGATTGAACGGCCAATGAGTTGAATGACAAGCAAGGACGTCATCAGATGATGATCAGGAATACCTGCGAGGGAGAGAGCGAGACCATAACCACCACATCCCAAAGTCATATACAGTGTCTACTGGGTGATGCCTGAACAACAGTCCACAGAGAGAGTATGGAGCTCTTCCCCTTCCTGCTGTGTCATCCTCTATTACACAATGTCCTTTAGTGCCAGATCTAGTCAGACAAAGACATGGTTTAATTTACTCCCTGGAAACAAATTAAAAACTAAACGTTTTCTTATGCTGAATTCACTTTATCTGATCAGACTGTCGCTCTACCCGGCCTGTTGCCATAACTACCATGAATACTGGCCATTTTAACAAGCTGGTTAGATCCATGAGTTTGACAGGATCGCTGACAGTCCAAAAGGCATTTCATGTGCTCTGTGCGCCCATCGACTGGTGCGCCCGTCGACTGACATTGTGGCTGAGATTAAGCAGGGTGAAAGCTCTGCTGCATGTTGTTAAAAGGAAGTGTTATGTTCTAGAGCTACCTATACCTGGGGAGAGAAAGAACAACAGATTGTTGTGCCCTTTCTGAGATACCGGATTACTGTAGATGTGCACAAACAGGCGATTTACATCAAGGAAATGAAGTAAAGAGCTGTCAGCTGATGTCCTGTGTTATGCTGTTTGGGTTCATGGACTCTTGAGTTGTTTGGTGTACAGCAGAATGGATGTATAGTAATTAGTGCTGTCAAACGATTAAAATATTTAATCGCGATTAATCGCATTAATGTCATAGTTAACTCGCGATTAATCACAATTAATCGCACATTTCTATTTCTATCTATTCTAAATGTCCCTTGATTTCTTTTTGTCCCATTCTTTTTTTCAAATTGTAATGCTCTTATCAACATGGAAAAGTGGTTTGGATTGCTTCGTGCAAATATTTTTTGTTAATGAAAACAACATTGCAATCGCCTGGCTTTGACGAGGGGGCGGAGAATTTGCATCATCTGTGTGCTTGGCCATCAAGTGGTATTTCAGACTGGACGTGCTGCAATGATAGCTCATTTTACAACGACAAAACACACAGATCACTTTGGTCTTGTCAATGGAACCATTTGGCAACTTTTTAAAAGTAAACTTTCCATTCAGAATCTTATTGGCATCCATTTCGGCGTCTCGCGCTCGCCATCTACTCAAAACGTAAAGTTAACCTACTACCAGAGAATGTCTCATATCCGTAAACGGGCTCTGCTACTACGCTTTAGCCGGATCGCAAGCCAAACAAGTGTGTGGCGTGCCTGTTGTTTTGTTTCCGGTCTAGCTAGATCCGGTGTGGTGTTGTAGTTTTTCTACCTTCGGTAGTTGTTGCAACAGCATGTGAAAAAAAACTACAAAGTTTGCTAGGCCAAAAAGAGCGTTAATCGCGCGATAAAAAAATTGACGCCGTTAATTTGGGTTTGCGTTAACGCCGTTAATAACGCGTTAAACTGACAGCACTAATAGTAATACATGATTCATCGTAAATGCATCCATCCAGTATTAGTGAATTGCTGGCCTATTTATACATTTGAGATCAACAAGAAGCATTTAAAACCAAACAAAATACAACAGGGATCTACCGGGTCAAAAGTGATATGATACTTGGAACTTCCATGTTTTTAGAAAGTTCCATGAATCTAAAGTGTCGCCTCCCCCCCCCCCCCTCCCCCCCCCAGTCTTCCTGCTCCCCCCTGTGTTGTTACCGAGCTGTATGTGTGTGTGACCCTGGCAGGAAGGCCCAGGAGGAGATGATCTCGGAGCTGAGGCAGCAGAAGTTCTACCTGGAGTCGCAGGCGGGGAAGCTGGAGGCCCAAAACGCCAAGCTGGAGGAGCACCTGGAGAAGATGAGCGTGCAGGAGCAGAGCAAGAGGAGCCGCCTGCAGGAGCTGGAGACCAGGCTGAGAGAGGTGAGGGGGCGGAGCTAGACACCAGGCTGAGAGAGGTAAGGGGGCGGAGCTAGAGACCAGGCTGAGAGAGGTGAGGGGGCGGAGCTAGACACCAGGCTAAGAGAGATGAGGGGGCGGAGCTAGACACCAGGCTGAGAGAGGTGAGGGGGCGGAGCTAGACACCAGGCTGAGAGGTGAGGGGGCGGAGCTAGACACCAGGCTGAGAGAGGTGAGGGGGCGGAGCTAGACACCAGGCTGAGAGGTGAGGGGGCGGAGCTAGACACCAGGCTGAGAGAGGTGAGGGGGCGGAGCTAGAGACCAGGCTAACAATAGGTGCGTTCGACATTAACTGCGGCTGCATGAATTGACCGGCGAGAGTAGCCGCTTGCAGTCGGGCTTAAAAACAGCTCTGTGAAGTCGGACATTTCTGCTTCTCGTGGTTTGCTGCGTTGAAGTTGGTCACGGCTGATTAAGCGCTGTTTGCTTACTTTACTATTATTTATAATTAAACATAGTCTTTACGTTTGTGAAAAGGCAGAGTAAAACCCTTTCTTCAACTATTTTTTTATTAAACAGTTTGGTCCGGATTTGAGCATTGGCGAGTTGTCGTGTATGAGTCTGGCCAATCATGAATTAGCTGTGTCGTCATTAGAACCCGTGCAGTTGCTCTTGAGAAAATGCGCTCGGCTACACAGCCGGCAGTTCTCGAATCGATCTCACGGTACTTTGATGGCTACGTCACAGTGACCTAGCCTCGGCGCCGTCTCAAGTCGGACAAAAAGTCTACGAATTCACAGTTTCAGGTCAGCCAGCCGGCTGCAGCGCTGCATGAAGTCAGTCCATGTCGAACGCACCTATTGACAACATTCGACCGAAGGGCTGAACAATCTACAAGCCAGACAGCCACAAAGTAGGTTTAACAGACAAAAAGACAAAAACAATTGAGCTAAAAGCCAGGGAAAGAGGATGTATTTATAGACGGGATTTCAAAACAAATTGTGTTTTGTTCCCAAGCCTGGAGGCTGTGACGGCAAAGAGACGATCTCCCCAGTGCTTGTACCTTAGTAAAGGTTCCAACACTTTCGATTGCTACGCCAGAGACTCTCAATTCGGCATGGGCCAAATGCCTGTCACCGGTTTATGTAGCAACAGCAAGAGTCTTTCAACCACAGCTTGTATTTCTGTCAACAGCAGTGTTCACTTTAAGTTTTAAACTTCATATAGAGACTTTGGGTAGTTGATTCCACCCTAACATAGGCAGTGCTTGTCGGACCTGTGTACTTCCCTCAACAGTCATGGGACACTTCACCACAAGTTTTGGCACCTCCACTGCTCACAGATCCCCTTCAAACCTTCTTAGGCTGAATCATATTAAATGGCTCCCCCTCCTCCCAAACCCACCCCTGGATGCATGCCTGGGTTCGGTTTTTGCCCTAATTCAGTGTAATACATGCTGTAATGTGTACAACGGCTTATTCCAAACAAGTCATTTGATTGGACAAGAGGCATTCCATGAGGGCTGATATTTAGTATAACAGGTCTGCGACTTTCATCCAAAAATGTATCACCACACAGTCGTTAGTGTGCAGGAAAATCTTTCAGTGTTTCTTGGCAACAGTCCAGTCCCAGTTCAGTTGTGGAACTATTTGTGTTGGCTGAGTTAGTAAATAATGAACAACAAACAATCTGCCGTTGCTTATTACCGTTAACTCATAAATGGCAGTTGTAGGACTGTGGCATAATATCTATTTCACACTCAAGGGTTGTGCTGTTATACTGAACATCCGCACAGCGGGGAGTATTTTCACTTCCCGGTCTTTGGTTGATGTTGAGCGGAGCATCCGTCTCGTGACGTCGCCAACATTACATTTACATTACATTTAGTCATTTAGCAGATTCTCTTATCCACAGCGACTTACAGTAAGTACAGGGACATTCCTCCCCCGGCCAGTAGGGTGAAGTGCCCTGCCCAAGGACACAACGTCATTTGGCACGGCCGGGAATCAAACTGGCAACCTTCAGATTACTAGCCCGATTCCCTCACCGCTCAGCCACCTGACTCCCTGCGTGTGTCCTGCTGGGGCGTGTGTTGTGACGTCCCACCAGATGGGCCTGGAGCACGAGGAGCAGAAGCTGGAGATCAAGCGGCAGGTGTCGGAGCTGACCCTGTCGCTGCAGGAGCGCGAGTCCCAGATCAGCGGGCTGCAGGCGGCGCGTCACGCCCTGGAGAGCCAGCTGCAGCAGGCCAAGACGGAGCTGGAGGACACCACGGCCGAGGCCGAGGAGGAGATCACCGCGCTCAGGGTGAGAGAGACACGCTCACACACACACACAGACACACACTGACACACACACGCTCACTCACACTCACACTCACACGTGTATTCACACAGACACACACAAGCTCACACACACACATTCATACAAACTCATCATCCAGCCATCATCAGCTTGGCACAGTTGAACTAGTGTCTGGAGTGTATAGGACTGGCTTCACAACAAGTATATTCCACAAAAGGATATTCTCCAGCTGTACGTGTAAACTTCACACACAGTGTTGTTTGCATCCAGTGCAAACAACATGTGCAGTCATCTAGCCAATATCTACACTGCCTCTACAACACCCTTCTCATGCGGCAAACTGATACTGGATTTTAGTCACCCGTATTAGGAGTGTAAGTGATTGTGTTCACCCAGTGATGGTTCACCCAGTGATGGTTCTCTGTGGTGATGATCCTCTTTCACTTTTGTTTCCTTTCAGACTCACAGAGATGAAATTCAGCACAAGTTCGACGCGTTGAGAGACAGCTGCTCGGTACTTGAATCCCTCAAACGTCGCCCAGTGTCAACATCATTCCACCTTTTCCATCTGGAACCATTTGGTTGCAGAGCAAAACAAAAACCTATTATCTTTTTTTTTTTTTTTAATCTAGCGCCTGTTTTAAGATACCGATTCCAATAAAAATTCATTGTATTTTTTATTAATGATGCTCGATTTTACATTCGCTGCCAAGGCTGTGTTAACAAGGGTGTACAGTTTGATCACACATTCACACATCAGAGTTCATTTAATCAACATGTATTGTACAAAGTTTAATATTGTGTCTGTGACGTGTGTGTCTGTGACATGTCTGTGACGTGTGTGTGTGTGTGACTGACGTGTGTGTCTGTGACATGTCTGTGACGTGTGTGTGTGTGTCTCCAGGTGATCACAGACCTGGAGGAGCAGCTGACCCAGCTGAGCCAGGAGAACGCTGAGCTGAATCGGCAGAACTTCTACCTGTCCAAGCAGCTGGACGAGGCCTCAGACGAGAGCGATGACCGCCTGCAGCTCAGCCAGGACCTGGACCGCCTGCGGAGAGAGGTGGCCGACCGCGAGATGCACCTCAACAACCAGAAACAGGTACGACTGACACCTCAACAACCAGAAACGGGTACAACTGACACCTCAACAACCAGAAACGGGTACGACTGACACCTCAACAACCACAAGCAGGTACGACAAACATGAACTAAACAAACTGACATGCTCTCAGGAATATCATTGGTGGAAGTGTTTACATTTAGGTAATTTAATTGAACTAGTTTCTGTTGGAACACATCGTCACTGCACTACTCTGTCCATTCAGTATTCTGTCCCTAAAATGACCATACTGGTTGCATTTGCAAAGTTAAAACTAAAACTAACAAAACAAGCAGGAGTTGAAGGTAGCCATGACTATGTAAACCACACGTACCGAGGTGGAGGTTGGTTCTTGCTGAAGGCCGTGCTGGTGTGTTGGTGTAGAACATGGAGACCCTGAAGACCACATGCTCCATGCTGGAGGAGCAGGTGGTGGAGCTGGAGTCCCTGAACGACGAGCTGCTGGAGAAGGAGCGGCAGTGGGAGGCATGGAGGGGCGCGCTGGAGGACGAGAAGAGCCAGGCGGAGAGGAGGACCAGGGACGTGCAGAGGCTGCTGGACAACGAGAAGCAGAACAGGTACGGGCTGGAGAGAGACCCTGCTAACACACACACACGCATTGGAGGGGAGAGCGAAGGATACAGACTTCAAAACAAGTAACAAACAAGCGCTACTTCTAAGCGCTAAACATTCTTTGTGGACCCACAGAGCGAGATATAGAGCCGCTGGTCACGTCTATAGAACACTTCGATAGTTGAAACTAGTCATGTGACTCATCCAAGTACCAAATGTTTCCTCACGAAGGCTGCGTGCGGATCAGCGCAGTTCCGAATCCCGCCAAGCGGTGGAGCTAGCGGTCAGGGAGCACAAGGCTGAGATTGTGGCCCTACAGCAGGCCCTGAAGGAGCAGAGGCTCAAGGCTGAGAGTCTCTCTGACACGGTGAGTCTGCTCTTTCCTACTTCCAACCATGCCTCCTCCCTCTCCCATCCATCTCCACGGTCGTTCCACTACAGCAGGGGTGTTCAATGGTGGTCCTCAGGGTCCCCTGCTCCAACACGCCTAATTCAAATGGATGGGTTGTTATCGAGCTCTGTGGAAGCCAGGTAATGACCGTTCATTTGAATCAGGTGTGCCGGAGCAGGGAGCAGCATCTAAAACATGCAAGGCAGTGGACTCTGAGGACCACGATTGAAGACCCCTGCACTACATTGTTCTCTTTACGCTTTATCTGTTTTTGGAAACCGCCTTAATCCCTAAGGATTTTTTTATTTTTTTTGTACTTGTCTTGACGCATGAGAGAACTGTTGTTGAGAGCAGTGATGTGGTGGTGAAGTGGTGATGGTGAACGTTGTGTTTGCAGCTGAATGACCTGGAGAAGAAGCACGCCATGCTGGAGATGAATGCTCGCAGCCTGCAGCAGAAGCTGGAGATGGAGAGAGAGCTGAAACAGAGGCTGATGGATGAGGTGGAGACACACGACAGACACACACACACACCTAAGACAAACAGGGCCTCGTTTACTAACATTGCGACCGCAGCTTAATCCGCGCCTTTGACCAACTGCAAATAGCGGACGGTGTATTTCTGCATTTTGCGTGGTATTTATCAAACCAGATCCTCATCAGCGCCCATTAGTGTTAATTAGCGCGCCGTTAGGGAAAGAAAAAAGAGACGGGAAAAACTGCATGTTATTGCCATCATGGGTGATTCGAGGAAAAGAAAACAGAAGCTACACTCAGCGAAACAGGAGCTACACCTACTTTCCCTTATACCCTGCCAGCAGCGGTAATCTGCGTTTTTACTCAAGTGCGCTGCCTTTGTAAATACGGTGTTATGTCTTTACCCGCTATTTCACGACTGAAATTGGCGCAATCATGTTAGTAAATGAAGCCCACAGACCTACTTCCATTTTCTTTACCTCAGAATTAAAATAGTAGGTTTTGCAATGAAATTATATACATTTCTCACTGGAAAATCAAGTCACCTGCTATCAATCTTTAGCACATTTATGTTTATGAAACAGTACACTCTAACGATACACTCCGCTCATGATACAATACGTATCACGATATTTTTGACAAAATGTTTAATGAAACTGAAATTCAATCAACAGATAAACATAAAAAAATCTATAACTTTCTTTGTTGTACATACAACTTTGTTAATTCAGTTCAAGCGATTTTTGTAAATGCTTGTGTGACACAGGTGCAGAGTAGGCCATGGGCTGGTAGCTCAACCCATAGGATCAAATGGACTTCATATTGTAAAAATATTGCCAAAACTCTACGATACATATTGTAAAATTTTCGAATTGCGAGATAATGTGCCGCGGTATATTGTTGAACCCCTGGTACACTGACTTCTATTCACATGTCACAGGATTCACCATCAACTACAGTGTTTGCCTCTGTAGTTTAAAGCATTGTTGCTAGGAAAATATTTTTAACTCGCTGCTCCCTGCGGTTCCTAAGCGGCATCCAGGGCATGTGCCTTTTATCTCCCGCCTAATCACTGATGATAGGCTCGGAATATCTGGCCAGGGTTTAAAGAGTGAGACTGCATGTATCAGATGCCTGGCATTCATTGATTTCATGCAGAAAAACAGGTGTACATACAGTACAGTACTCAATCATGTACAGAACATCAGTTAATGTATTGCTTAATGGAAAGTTGAGCTATTGTAGGCAAATTGAAGACATGGGTCTCTCACATTTACATGCATTCATTTAGCAGACTTTGTACAAATAGTGCGCCTAGTAGTTGCAGCAGATAATGAAGGACAACAAGAGCACAGTTAAAAGTATTACAGTGGTTAGTGCCAAGAATGGTCTGTAGAACTCTTCTGCCTAACAACTGCATCAACAGTGCATGGCTGGTAAAGTTGTTCCAGTGGCGGACACACATCCTGATTAAGCCTTTCAAGAACACAGAATCCAAAACACAGAGCTATGACTCAGAGATGCACAAATAACACACAATATATCGGGCTTGAGATTCTCATAAAATCATTTGATATCAGGTGTCTGTATAGTAGCCATATTTATTCATTGCACTTTTTTGTGCTTTGCCTTTGAATTTAAACCATGAGTGGAGGACAGGGTGTTGAAATTCATGATATATTATATTACACTATGTATATCACCATATATACTGTATATTGTAACTTACGTATATCACCATATATACTGTATATTGTAACTGTGTATATCACCATATATACTGTATATTGTAACTGACGTATATCACCATATATACTGTATATTGCAACTGTGTATATCACCATATATACTGTATATTGTAACTGCGGGGACCTTGACGGAGTCCACGTGTTGCTCCTGCAGCAAGGCAAGCTCCAGCAGCAGATGGACCTGCAGAAAACGCACATCTTCAGGCTGACCCAGGGGCTGCAGGACGCCCTGGACCAGACCGACCTGCTCAAGACCGAGAGGACCGATCTGGAGTACCAGCTGGAGAACATCCAGGTAGGCGTGCTGCGCCTCGCCGGGCCATTCTGCTGGTTTGGATATTTACACTTGTTTACGTTTCTCTGGTTACATCATGCCGCGCAGTTGTCCAAAGCCGCCACTGTTTCTCTGGATACTTCCTGTTGGGTTTGCTGGTTTTCCCTTTTAACACTTTATTTCATGTTGCTGAAAGTATGGAAACTCTAATCGGTGCAGGGGGTGTTTTTAAATTGTTGTGTGAATAAACAACACAGTTTTTGTTTACTGATGGAAATAATGTTGCTTTCGCTCTCACCCCAGGCTGTGTATTCTCACGAGAAGGTTAAGATGGAGGGCACCATCTCCCAGCAGACCAAGCTCATCGACTTCCTCCAGGCCAAAATGGACCAGCCAGCCAAGAAAAAGAAGGTAGCGTAAGACTCGATGCACGTTAGCCGCTCGGAGATGTCAAATCCTGCCGCCGCCTTGAACCAATAATCTGGAATTTGCAACATGACCATTTTCAGACCAGTCTAGGGTCCTTTCCTGGCTGCTAGTATGGTTTTTTCCATCATGTTTACATTTAGTCATTTAGCAGACGCTCTTCTCCAGAGCGACTTACAGTAAGTACAGGGACATTCCCCTCGAGGCAGGTAGGGTGAAGTGCCTTGCCTAAGGACACGTCATTTGTCACGGCCGGGAATTGAACCCTTCTGATTGGTAGCCCGATTCCCTAACCGCCCAGCCATCTGACCTGACCTGTTTGCAGGGCATATTCGGCCGGCGGCGCGAGGATGTGGGCACCAACGTGAGTGCGGTGGGAGGCCCGTCGGGGCCGCTGGCGGCGCCGCTGCAGTACAGCGACATGAAGCTGGCCCTGGAGAAGGAGCGCTCGCGCTGTGCCGAGCTGGAAGACGCCTTGCAGAAGATGAGGATGGAGCTGCGCTCCCTCAGGGACGAGAGTAGGTGTCACCCCGACCAGCCTGCTCTTCTGTTAGAAAACCGGCTGGACAGCTATGGTTGTGTCCTTTTGTCTGGTACTGCAAAAAAAACAACCTCAAACTGCAGGACACTTTCTTTTTCTCAACGTCAACTTACACACTGAATATTATTTGGGTGGGGTCTGATGTCACTCCTCCGCTATTTGGTGTGCTGGGTTTAAGTCTGAGCGCGCCCCAGCATGGCTGTGACAAGCATCCGACTTAAAGAGCTGTGACGAGGGGAGCCATGCAGCATAGCAAGTGTACACCATGAGCATACTTTGAGGGCATGCTGTACTTCAGGGTTGGTCACCCCTGCTGTACTTAGTCCAAAGGTTTCATTTTGATTTCCAAACACTGCTCTCTTCTATTGTCAAACCCTTCTCTGGTCCGTTCAGCGGCCCACTTCAAGGCGCAGGAGCACGCGCTCCCCTCCACCCCCGCGGCTGCCCGCCAGCAGATCCTCATGTCCGCCATCGTCAAGTCCCCCGAGCACCAGCCCAACCCCAGCGGCCTCCTGGCCCCCTCCGGCTCCGCCCGCTGCAAAGACACCTCCACACCGGAAGGTGAGTCTCGCTCTCTCTGACACAGCGGTTCTCCTCAAGTCCACCGCCGTGACCTGCTGCGATCTCTCCGGTCCACTTTTTTCTGGAGCCCTCGGCCTGGCGGTCCTTTCTGTGCTTGGTTGTCCTTTCACCGTAGCTACCTTAGACCCCTCTCTCTCTCTCCTCTCTTTCTCCTGCTCCTCACAGAGAAAAGGAGGGTCACTTTTGAAAGTAAGTCCGGAAACTTTGACGTCCACCTCCTCCATTCCATCTGTCTGAGCGGCCCTTATCTCGACTGCCTCATGGGACGTGTGCAACAAGGCTCAGAAGCCAGAGTGCACACGTTGAGCTGTGTAATTTACCTGGGTTAGTTTGAGGCTTGGCACAGGGAATAGGTCGATCGGTTTTGCAACTCCATCGCTTATCTGTTACCTTGTTGCATGTCTGAATCAGGTTGCATGTCCTCTAGCATGATAATGAAGCGGCTCCTGGAGTAGACGGCATGCTAACTAACTGGCATTATGGGGAGATATTAAACATGCTGTTCCTTATCAGTATATCCAGAAACTTTGAACATTACGTTTTTCACTTTCATCCATCTCCCAGTGAGTCATACACTGTACAATGTATGCACAAAACATACTGTCATTGGCATGATTCTTCTTGGAGCTTTGATTTATTCTACCCAGCAGTGAAGAAGAAATAAATGTGTACAGTATCAACATTTCTTATACGACTTAATCATGCACACTGTCTCCAAAGACATGCAAGGCAATAAGGTAGCTTTCCTTACCGTGAAGACCAGTCTTTTGTTTGGAAATGCTGCTTGTACCCTGTGTAAGCGAACAAATAAACAGTCGAACTGTCCTAGGAGTGGTAATGCAACACCATCTTTCACCAGCAGAGTGAGCTCTGTCTATGTGGCTAGTCTAGTTACTGGTCTAGTTACTGACCCTGTCTATGATACTGGTCTAGTTACTGACCCTGTCTATGATACTGGTCTAGTTACTGACCCTTGGCCTAAGCGATTTGTACTACTATTAGTGCTTATCCAGCTTGTCTCTCCATACTGTGTTGGGCCAAAAAAGGATTTGAATCTTGCCCAAATTTATGTCAGTCTGAGAACGCCAATTTTCAGAATGGAGGAAGCAATAACAGCCATTATAAACATATATTTAGTTTTTTGGGAAATGAGCACCCTCTAAAATCCAACGGTATGAATGTTGGACAACCCTTAGCCAAATGACTTGTGGTGAAGACGTTGTTGGAAGGACAGTTGTAGTGACAGTTTCATTATTATAATTCATTTTAATAGGGAATAATAAAATGTATTTTTAAGTAATGAACATGTAATGTATGTAACTGGTGACAGCTTACTGACCCCACACTACTATGTATTCTTTTTTTTAATCTCCTTTGTTGACTCCTACTTTCCCCCCCGTCTGTTGTGTGTAGAGTTTGGTCGGCGTGTGAAGGAGAGGATGCACCACAACATTCCTCACCGCTTCACCGTGGGCCTCAACATGAGGGCGGCCAAGTGCTCCGTCTGCTTGGACACGGTGCACTTCGGACGGCAGGCGGCCACCTGCCTAGGTCTGCAGGGGCACCAGGCGCACCAGCCCATGCTACACCTGCACTGTCGTTTAGCACCCCCATATCAGCCACATCCAGATACTGCCTGAAGAAAATACAGCTGAAGATTAAGGATTAGAAGGGCATAGCTCTAACACAAATGTCGGTGGTCCGAGTCAAGGGTCGGCCCGAGCAAAGTTAGCACATCTCAGCCACATCCACAAAGACATTAGCATCGTCAACAAATCATCTTTAGGGGGCAAAAACATTGAGAATGAGAACAGAATACATAACGGTTTTCAAAGTTGGTTGTATTTCATCACTGGTCCACCTGGTATTCCTTTGACAGTTGTTTTTGTTCTTTCTCTGGCTGCAGAGTGCCACACCCTGTGCCACCCCAAGTGTTCCCCCTGCCTCCCGGCCACCTGTGGCCTGCCCGCCGAGTACGCCGCCCACTTCTCCGAGGCCCTGTGCCGGGACAAGGCCAGCTCCCCCGCCCTGCAGCCCCGAGAGGCCAGCGGACACGTGCGCTTGGAGGGCTGGATGAAGCAGCCCAGGTAGCGCGTCTGAAGCTAACGCCATTTAGCCTCTTTAGCATGTTATCAAAGACTGACATGAACGTCCCGTGAAAGGGCGTTGATTTGAATGAATATTTCAGCCAAAATCTTGAGTCTCTTTGCCTTTTCTTGTGCGTGTCTGTGGACTTGCGTGTCTGTGGACGTGCGTGTCTGTGGACGTGTGTGTCGGTGCTGCGTGTCTGCAGGAACGCGAAGCGCGGCCAGCAGGGCTGGGAGCAGAAGTACGTGGTGTTAGATGGGACCAAGGTGTCCATCTACGAGACGGAGCCTAGAGAAGGTCAGTCGGGCCCTGCACCATCGGAGCTCCCCTGCCGGATGTCTGTGGGGGTTTGGGTTCTAAACTACGTGTTTTTTTTCCTGGTTCGGTTTGAAGACTCTATGAAGCCAGACGATGAGTTTGAGTTGTGTCTTCCGGATGGCGACGTGACTGTCCATGGTGCCGTCGGAGCCTCTGAACTGATCAACACAGCCAATTCGGGTGAGGCTTGCCTAATGGCACTTATTGCCATCTTCTTGACTGTTTAGCTCGTTGACCTCGATACAAAAGCAGAGGGTTGAATTGTTGGTCTGTCAAACTGTTTTTATAATGTCGAGTGGCAAATCACAAGTTTGCCAAACTAAAGATAAAGATTTTTAGACTTTATTGTCACTAAAGGGACATTTGTTTTGACTTCCATGCTGCAGTTAATAAAAAAAACATTAACACAAATCATGACACTATCTACACAATAACATGACAGGGCTCTCAAGTTTTATAAAGAGTGAGATTACATCTCTTAGGGGAGGTGCCATTCCAATATTTGCTGCAGTTCCCCCTCCGTTTTCAAAAGTAAGTACTTTTCGCACTCCAACTGCAGTGCCCTTGCACTCATAGTTTGCCTATAACATCCAGGAGTCATGATAGTGGGAGGGTCTTCTTCTAGGACCACATATCATGTTCTCTGATCAGCTGGGGTCTGAAGTCACACCATGGGGTCTTCCTACGGGACTTTGACCCTCGTTAAAGAGCGTATGTGACGCTGTGTCGTGACGCTGTGTCGTGACGCTGTGTCGTGACGCTGTGTCGTGACGCTGTGTCGTGACGCTGTGTCGTGACGCTTTGTGCCCGTGCAGATATCCCGTACATCCTGAAGCTGGAGTCTCACCCATACACTACCTGCTGGCCGGGCCAGTCTCTCTTCTTCATGGCCCCCAGTTTCCCAGACAAGCAGCGCTGGGTGGCCGTCCTGGAGTCAGTGGTGGCTGGCAGCCGTGGCTCCAAGGAGAAGGTTGATGCCGATGCGGTGAGTTGATTCTGCAGTATGGACACTATACTGATGTGGTGAGTTGATACTGCAGTATGGACACTATAAACTGATGTGGTGAGTTGATACTGCAGTATGGACACCATATACTGATGCGGTGAGTTGATACTGCAGTATGGACACCATATACTGATGCGGTGAGTTGATACTGCAGTATGGACACCATATACTGATGTGGTGAGTTGATTCTGCAGTATGGACACTATACTGATGTGGTGAGTTGATACTGCAGTATGGACACCATATACTGATGCGGTGAGTTGATACTGCAGTATGGACACTATATACTGATGTGGTGAGTTGATACTGCAGTATGGACACTATATACTGATGTGGTGAGTTGATTCTGCAGTATGGACACTATATACTGATGCAGTGAGTTGATTCTGCAGTATGGACACTATATACTGATGTGGTGAGTTGATACTGCAGTATAGTGCCTGTCACCTACACCATTAAGAAAGACAACAAAAAATTTCCTGAATTCAAAGTGCTTTCCGCATAATTGTTTTCGCCCTCTTCACAATACCAAACAAGGAACAATGTGATAGAATGCCTAGTGTAGTTATTGAAAATGAAATCCACAAATACATATGTATGGTGAATATAACTTCACCTCAGACTACTAGTCATTGAGGGTCTGCGACAGTGAGCCTACTGTGCTGCTAGTCTTGTTTGGAGAGAGGAGCAGCCAAGAGTCCAGAGCCCCGGTACCCCCAGTCTGCAGACACCAGGAACCCCAGATAAAGACTGTCTCATTCTGCCCTCACAACATAATAGTCTCTCTCTCTTTTCTCTATCCCTACTTTTTCCCCTGTGCATGGTCTGCCCATCTTTATTCTATGTTGTTGTTTTCGGTTTCTTTGTGTATGTGTGTGTGTTTGAGTGTGTCTACTTGTCTATGTTTGAATGGTGTGTGTGTGTGTGTGTCAACCCATATTCTTGTATTGTATGAATCATACTGTAGGGAGGTGTTCCTAAAAGACAGAAGAATCTTTCTCCTCTGGTCCAGGTAAATAGCTGCACAGGCCTAATGCTTGGGGCACTTTGGACTAAGCATGCTGTTTTACGCGCACACACCCCCCAAACTAATACAGATACATTATATTACAATATTTGGAATACAAATTGAATACATGTTTTTTTTCTTGCTACATACACCCAGTTTATTAAGATGTCTCAGGGTCAGAAAACAGTGGTGTAGCGATGAGCAAGAATATACTTTTGTAAAGAATAATTGTAATAAAATGTTATTGTCACTTTTGTTAACTAACCTTCTGGGCTGTAACCCTACTGTGCACTGTACATACATACTTGCTTAACAGTACAATACAGAACTGTAGCTTTCCTGACCTGTGCTTCTTATCACTAATGCAGACACACACACACACACACACACCAGTGTTATGGTACACAGACACACACACACACACACACCAGTGTTATGGTACACAGACACACACCCACACACACACCAGTGTTATGGTACACAGACACACACACACACACCAGTGTTACGGTACACAGACACACACACACACACACACCAGTGTTATGGTACACAGACACACACCCACACACACACCAGTGTTATGGTACACAGACACACACCCACACACACACCAGTGTTACGGTACACAGACACACACCCACACACACACACCAGTGTTATGGTACACAGACACACACACACACCAGTGTTATGGTACACAGACACACACACACCAGTGTTATGGTACACAGACACACACACACACACCAGTGTTACGGTACACAGACACACACCCACACACACACCAGTGTTACGGTACACAGACACACACCCACACACACCAGTATTATGGTACACAGACACACACACACACACCAGTGTTACGGTACACAGACACACACACACACACACCAGTGTTATGGTTCACAGACACACACCCACACACACACCAGTGTTACGGTACACAGACACACACACACACACACACCAGTGTTACGGTACACAGACACACACACACACCAGTGTTACGGTACACAGACACACACACACACACACACCAGTGTTACGGTACACAGACACACACACACACACCAGTGTTACGGTACACAGACACACACACACACACACCAGTGTTACGGTACACAGACACACACCCACACACACACCAGTGTTACGGTACACAGACACACACCAGTGTTACGGTACACAGACACACACCCACACACACACCAGTGTTATGGTACACAGACACACACCCACACACACACCAGTGTTACGGTACACAGACACACACCCACACACACACCAGTGTTATGGTACACAGACACACACCCACACACACACCAGTGTTACGGTACACAGACACACACCCACACACACACCAGTGTTATGGTACACAGACACACACCCACACACACACCAGTGTTATGGTACACAGACACACACCCACACACACACCAGTGTTACGGTACACAGACACACACACACACACACACCAGTGTTACGGTACACAGACACACACACACACACACACCAGTGTTACGGTACACAGACACACACACACACACCAGTGTTACGGTACACAGACACACACCCACACACACACCAGTGTTACGGTACACAGACACACACCCACACACACACCAGTGTTATGGTACACAGACCCACACACACACCAGTGTTACGGTACACAGACACACACCCACACACACACCAGTGTTATGGTACACAGACACACACCCACACCAGTGTTACGGTACACAGACACACACCCACACACACACCAGTGTTATGGTACACAGACACACACCCACACACACACCAGTGTTATGGTACACAGACACACACCCACACACACACCAGTGTTACGGTACACAGACACACACCCACACACACACCAGTGTTATGGTACACAGACACACACCCACACACACACCAGTGTTACAGTACACACACACACACACCAGTGTTATGGTACACAGACACACACACACACACACCAGTGTTACGGTACACAGACACACACCCACACACACACCAGTGTTATGGTACACAGACACACACCCACACACACACCAGTGTTACGGTACACAGACACACACACACACACCAGTGTTACGGTACACAGACACACACACACACCAGTGTTACGGTACACAGACACACACCCACACACACACCAGTGTTACGGTACACAGACACACACCCACACACACACCAGTGTTATGGTACACAGACACACACCCACACACACACCAGTGTTATGGTACACAGACACACACCCACACACACACCAGTGTTATGGTACACAGACACACACCCACACACACACCAGTGTTACGGTACACAGACACACACACACACACACACCAGTGTTACGGTACACAGACACACACCCACACACACACCAGTGTTACGGTACACAGACACACACCCACACACACACCAGTGTTACGGTACACAGACACACACACACACACACACACACCAGTGTTACGGTACACAGACACACACACACACACCAGTGTTACGGTACACAGACACACACACACACACCAGTGTTACGGTACACAGACACACACCCACACACACACCAGTGTTACGGTACACAGACACACACCCACACACACACCAGTGTTATGGTACACAGACACACACCCACACCAGTGTTACGGTACACAGACACACACCCACACACACACCAGTGTTATGGTACACAGACACACACCCACACACACACCAGTGTTACGGTACACAGACACACACCCACACACACACCAGTGTTATGGTACACAGACACACACCCACACACACACCAGTGTTACGGTACACAGACACACACACACACACACCAGTGTTATGGTACACAGACACACACACACACACACCAGTGTTACGGTACACAGACACACACCCACACACACACCAGTGTTATGGTACACAGACACACACCCACACACACACCAGTGTTACGGTACACAGACACACACACACACACCAGTGTTACGGTACACAGACACACACCCACACACACACCAGTGTTATGGTACACAGACACACACCCACACACACACCAGTGTTACGGTACACAGACACACACACACACACACACACCAGTGTTACGGTACACAGACACACACACACACACACCAGGTTTATGGTACACAGACACACACCCACACACACACCAGTGTTATGGTACACAGACACACACCCACACACACACCAGTGTTACGGTACACAGACACACACACACACACACACCAGTGTTACGGTACACAGACACACACCCACACACACACCAGTGTTATGGTACACAGACACACACCCACACACACACCAGTGTTACGGTACACAGACACACACCCACACACACACCAGTGTTATGGTACACAGACACCCACACACACACACCACTGTTACGGTACACAGCTGTGCAGTCCAAGCCAGATGTAGTGATGGAGCTGCTCCTAGGCCTGTGACCCCTCCCCCCATCCACACCAGCCCATGTTATGTCTGAAATGCATATTTGCCACCAGCAGCACATCCATCCATACAAACATGCGCTGTTGTATTTGTCATGTTTGTTCCAACACTCTGTGAACTACTTTACTAACTACGAGCCACAGTTTGAACTGCTAAATACATTGACGGATGGCAAAACCTACCCATGTACGTCATCGAAGGAGGGGTTGGATTCGTCAAGCTTGTTCTTCATGTTTCGTAGTGAATATAGTACCAGGAAGTGTTTTTCTAGCAGCGGTCTTCAGGGGCTAGGACTGTATCATGGGGTGATGGTAGTGATGTATGCTGCGGAGAAGAGAGCAGAAAGAAACTGTTATTACCCTGCACACTGGTTTGCATTTAAGCTGTATTGAGTTCCAACTCTGTTTGATCAAATTGTCCTATTGAAGGACTTGTCAGCTGGCTATGTGATTGCAACCTCTTTCACATCTCATAACTTTAATAGGCATGAATACAGTTGTGTGTTTTTGAATACTTGCATGTGTCCGAGGAAGTTCCGCCCATCAAGTTTGTTCAGTGTACTGTGGAAACATGAAGTAGAAAGTAATTCCTGGGTTTATCAACTTGGTTATGATACAGGTGTCATCTAATGCAGGTTAAAACCATGAGTCGTAGGCCTATTGGTTTAACAAGTCCTGTTATGCTAGGAATAGTACATTCACTAGTGAATAGTGAATATACACTGTCTTGTCTTTGTCAATTCAGTTGTAGGACTTCTTAGCCATTTGGCAAGAGCCCTCCTAGTTGACCTGGTGCAGTCAGAATTCTGTATTTTTAGAGTTGTATAGTGCTTTTCCCCTCCTCTATAGTAAACTTGAATGACTTCACGATGATTGGTAATTTCATTAATCTTCTATTATATGGACCAAATTCTTGTTCTAGAATTTTGGGGTGGAGTGGGTGGAGGTTGTATAGTTGCAAATCATATTTTTTCAAACAAGGTATTGCCGGTGCATAAAGTATCTACTGGCAAAGGAGGAAAGGCTGGATTTGAAATTACTTCTTGAGTAAAGGTGGATGAACACTTGAGGCCTTAAGGATTCCAGTTGCCACCATCAATAGCGTTTTGGTGTGTGAAATATATATTATTTATATTATGGAGTCCATAAAAAAGAGGGCAGAGTATGTGGTGGTGTTTTGCTACAGGAAAGAATGACAGAAGGATTAACTCCAGGCCCATATTTAGCTGATCTATTGAAATGGAGATGCTGGAGTTCAGGGCTTAGTTTCAGCACGCCACAGTGTTTTCAAGGTGGGGGGGGGTTGGGCTTTGGCTGCTGTCATCCAATGAGACAAGTTTTTTTGAGGGGGTGCACTGTTACCAGCACCGACATTTCTTAACTATGTACCTCAGTGTAAGTGAAATATTTACACCTCCTAGCCTCTTTGTGATTCACTGTCCCTTCCTTTGTCAGAAACTGCTGGGCAACTCTCTGTTGAAGCTGGAGGGAGACGATCGTCTGGACATCAACTGTACTCTCCCCCTCACCGACCAGGTAGGCAGTCACAGTAAGCTGGTCCCTGTTCTGCCACCAGCGGAGTCAACAACCAAGCTTTGCCGTTTTGAAGGGGAAACGTTACATCGTACGCAACGGTACAAAAACATACCTGGGAAAGCCACATACGGTCGATGCAAGTATTAACACGGATGGTCATTTAGGAGCACTAACTTGAAGGCCAACGCCTGTGCTGGTGTGATGGTACTGTCGATCTAAGACCTTCTCTCTGCCCCTCCCTAGATAGTGATGGTACTGTCGATCTAAGACCTTCTCTCTGCCCCTCCCTAGATAGTGCTGGTGGGCTCAGAAGAGGGCCTGTACGCGCTGAACGTCATTAAGAACTCTCTTACTCACATCCCGGGGCTGGCGTCCGTCTTCCAGATCCAGATCCTGAACGAGCACGAAAAGCTGCTGATGATCACTGGTCAGTAGAGGGCTGCCTTGGGTGCATGTCATCACTAGGAACGCCCTGGTCTTGGGTGCATGTCATCACTAGGAACGCCCTGGTCTTGGGTGCATGTCATCACTAGGAACGCCCTGGTCTTCGGTACATGTCATCACTAGGAACGCCCTGGTCTTCGGTACATGTCATCACTAGGAACGCCCTGGTCTTGGGTGCATGTCATCACTAGGAACGCCCTGGTCTTCGGTACATGTCATCACTAGGAACGCCCTGGTCTTGGGTACATGTCATCACTAGGAACGCCCTGGTCTTGGGTGGTCCTCAAAACCAAGTGCGCCATGGGTGTCTGTCTGTATGAGACTGTCATCATTTTCGTTTCCTCCTGGCGATTTATTTCAGAAGATCATCTCAAATGCATTTTTGTTTCAATGTTTTTTGGGGTCTTTCTCAAACGGATTGATGGGCCAGCCTGAAGTTCTTTGTCTAGGGAGTGAGTAGATTTCAGGCCCTGTGGGGAGGACCACGCGTGGAGCCCCCCGGACCTGACGTGGCTCTGTGTTCCCCTTCAGGAGAGGAGCGGGCGCTGTGTCTGGTGGAGATCAAGAAGGTGAAGCAGTCGCTGTCCCAGTCGCACCTCCCCGCCCAGCCCGAACTCAGCCCCTATGTCTTTGAGACGGTCAAGGGATGCCACCTGTTCTCCTCTGGGAAGGTGAGGGATGCTGCACTCGCCGTTTCATCTCAACATGCTGCAGCTGCACAGCTGCCACAAGGACATGACACTGTCGTTTTTTTTTTTTTGTTTGTTCCCACTGTAGTTTAAGACTTGATTGTACAAAGCTGGCTTCAGTCCTACTGGATTTTAGCCATGCACCTGCAATTCACAATTGAATAATGGAGTTTAATATTTAATTAAACAAATTCAGTTTGTATTTAATGATAGTTATGTTGTTAATTTTGTTTCTATGATTAGCAAAATATTATATACATAGATGTAGATCAATGCCACACTGTGTTACCCAGTTCATTGATGACTTATAATTGATTATATTCATGATGGGATGTCATGATTTGAATGACGTAATGAATGTGATGTGTCCTGATGCTGTTTTCTCTCTGTTCCAGATTGACAATGGGACATGTATCTGTGCTGCGATGCCCAACAAGATCACCATCCTACGCTATAATGACAGCCTCAATAAATTTTGCATTAGAAAGGTTTGTTTTGACTGCACAAAAAGAAGTCCTTAAGCAGCATCTAGGCATTGAGATGCACAATTCTGCTTGAATACTTTTGATCGTTTTTCCCATAAACCTAATAATAAATTCTACTTACGGCTCAGGATAATTGGAGCGGAGAAGATCTGTGTGATTGATACAGTACAGACTCAGTCATGAAAGGCTTTAACTGTAGCAAGATTTTAAACGCAAAAATGGTTCTGGAACATAATCTCCGCTTGTTTTTATTTAAAGAGATAAAGCTGTGAAATTAAAGTTAATCATTTTTTGCCTGTCATTCCAATGTAGCTCAGATTACAAGTGTTGTAAAAGCTTCACAGCACGCCAACCCATTTTATGAATCACTTTATTTAATCTTTCATATGTTGTTTGTTGTTGTAGGAGATTGAGACGTCAGAGCCTTGTAGCTGTATCCACTTCACAGGTTACAGCATTATCATTGGCACCAACAAGTTCTACGAGATTGAGATGAAACAGTATGTACTGGAAGGTAAGACAGCAAGTAGTGCAGTTAACCATTAATTCTGACAACTTTATGCCAAAGTCAATGCAATTCATTTAAAATGCTGAAAACATTGTAAGCCAATGCTTTTACATGTTGGGGATCAGGGATTAGGCTTTACACTTGCCTTGGTTACAGTATGGTAATAGTGTGCGATGAATGTGTCTGACAGGTTGTCTTTCAGCTGTGTTACTGTTCATCAAACATGTCTGTCTTTATTGAATGTTTTACTTATTACTAGTCATTTTTACAAAAAATAATAATTACAAAAGCATCAGCATGCTTTTTAGCATGAGTATGTCATTGAACCACAGTATTTGGGAGTGTAGATGGGGGCAATTTCAAAGATCCATAGGGTTATAGTTAATCAATATCAGAACTCATTGGCAGTTTGTGTTACAGTATATATAAACAAATATATCATTTCTTTTAAACAATGAGTTTACTCAACTGCAAGAAAAACAATACATTTCAAGGTTTTGATGCAGTGGGGGGGGCCAGCCAAGGGGGTCAGATGGCTGAGCGGTTAGGGAATCGGGCTATTAATCAGAAGGTTGTCGGTTTGATTCCCGGCCATGTCAAAATGACGATGTGTCCTTGGGCAAGGCACTTCAACCTATTTGCCTTGGGGGGAATGTCCCTGTGTTACTGTAAGTCGCTCTGGATAAGAGTGTTTGTAAATGTAAATGTCGCTGGAATCAAATGTAAGCATATATTGAATTGAAATTTGATGAAAAATCGAACAAATTGTGAAGCGAAAAAATAATGCCTGTCTTGCTTGTTCTGGTTCTTGATCTTCTGCTGTACTTTCTATGTGAACTATCTGCTGTATTTAGCGTGACGTACAGTGAATATAATGTCATGTCCTCAGACAGGTAAAGTATCTTCCCTGTGTCCTGTCATGTTGGACTGTAGATCTGGTGTTACTGCATGTGCTGTCCCAGTAGGTGAAGGCCACTAGTTCTCCCAGCTGTGGGTCATACAGAAGTTCCCTCAGGTGGTGACTGCTGGGACAACTTCACCCCCTTGGTTTTTCTATCATAGATAATGCACCTCTTGCGATGACGTCTGAGATTGCCAGCATGGCTAAAGGTTTTATCACAGAGGTCACAACTGTAGGGCTTCTCTCCAGTGTGGATTCTGCTGTGATTTCTCAAAGTTGAAACATGGCTAAAGGTTTTATCACAGAAGTCAAAGCTGTAGGGCTTCTCTCCAGTGTGGATTCTGCAGTGAGCTCTGAATGTGCCAGCATGGCTAAAGGTTTGACCACATAGGTCACAGCTGTAGGGCTTCTCTAGTGTGGATCCTGCAGTGATTTCTCAAAGTGGAAACATGGCTAAAGGTTTTATCACAGAGGTCACAACTGTAGGGCTTCTCTCCGGTGTGGATCCTGCGGTGAGCTCTGAAATGGCCAGCCTGTCTAAAGGTTTTACCACAGAGGTCACAGCTGTAGGGCTTCTCTCCAGTGTGGATTCTGCTGTGATTTCTCAAAGTGGAAGCATGGCTAAAGGTCTTATCACAGAGGTCACAGCTGTAGGGCTTCTCTCCAGTGTGGATCCTGCAGTGAGCTCTGAAATGGCCAGCCTGTCTAAAGGTTTTACCACAGAGGTCACAGCTGTAGGGCTTCTCTCCAGTGTGGATTCTGCAGTGATCTGTGAAACTGGTATACCTGCTAAAGGTTTGACCGCAAAGGTCACAGCTGTAGGGCTTCTCTCCAGTGTGGATTCGGCTGTGATTTCTCAAAGTGATAGCATGGCTAAAGGTTTTATCACAGAGGTCACAGCTGTAGGGTTTCTCTCCAGTGTGGATTCTGCAGTGAGCTCTGAATGTGCCAGCATGGCTAAAGGTTTGACCGCATAGGTCACAGCTGTAGGGCTTCTATCCAGTGTGGATTCTGCAGTGAGCTCTGAATGTGCCAGCATGGCTAAAGGTTTGACTGCATAGATCACAGCTGTAGGGCTTCTCTCCAGTATGGATCCTGCAGTGAGATCTGAAATGGCCAGCCTGTCTAAAGGTTTTACCACAGAGGTCACAGCTGTAGGGCTTCTCTCCAGTGTGGATTCTGCAGTGATTTGTGAAACTGGTATACCTGCTAAAGGTTTTACCACAGAGGTCACAGCTGTAGGGCTTCTCTCCAGTGTGGATTCTGCGGTGAACTGTCAATTCCCCAGTCTGTCTAAAGGTTTTACCACAGAGGTCACAGCTGTAGGGCTTCTCTCCCGTGTGGATCCTCCTGTGTCTCTTGAGGTTACTGGATGAGGAAAGGCTCTTCCCACATGTGTCACAGTGATGTGTCTCCATAACTCAGATCTCTCTTGGTTTTCTGTCTGGTCTCTCTGGATCCTGTATTTAGTCTCTGGAAGCTTGTTTCTCTCTGGTTGATCTTCTGTCTGGTTACTGCTGTTTCTGGTTGAGTCTCTCTATAGTTGCGTCTCTCTCTGCAGTCTCTCTGGTTAAGTGTCTGTAGTCTCTCTGGAGCCTTAAGGTATCTCCTCTGTCTAGTCTCCGCCCATGATCAAGTATTATTCGCCAGTAGGGGATCTGGAAGAAACAGTTCCAAGTTAATGAGAACTCAGCTTTCACATATAAAATCTTATAATATAAAACTATTTTGTCTGTCATAATGTCCACTTTGCATATGTAATGTTATTTTTACTGGAGAAACACACAACACTGAGAAAAACATAATCTCTGGCATACAACTCCTCATAGTAATTTTGTTTTCTTCAAAATAATAATAGCCTATATGATTAATTACTACACAATAAGCATTACATGTAAATTAACAATAACATGAATGGGCTAGAATTGCAAAGTTTGATATAAAATAATTAGTGGTGGGCCGTTATCGGCGTTAACGTGCTGCGTTAACGTGAGACTCTTATCGGGCGATGAAAAAAATATCGCCGTTAATCTTTTCTTAAAGTTGGGTTGGGAGCTGGGTCTATACGACGCAAGCTATGATGACTTTCACCTTGATATTTTAGCTCGGATGTATACCTAGACGAATTGCACTGTAGGGGGCGAGAATGAGTCTTCAAACCTGTGTGTCTGCCTTGTGTATGAAATTACCACTTCAAACGTGACATGCTAACATGGATGCAGCTATGAAGCTGCCGGGTTTGCTTCAGGGAAAATATATTTTAAAGAAGCTTCCCAATGGAAACCTTGACAAGACTAAGGTTGTTTGCACCTTTTGCGATGCGGAATTAGTTTACTGTAGGAGTTATTCCAGTCTCAAATACCACATAAACTAGCATCCTTTAGCTAATGAGGAAGATGCCGGGCCAAGCACTGATGTAGCGCAGGGGAAGAGTCGTCGTCAAACTATTATGTTTGAGTGCAACCGAGGCAAGACTTACTTTTAGTCATTATTAGGGTAGCACACATATTCTGAATGCCTTCAGTGGAATTCAAATGAGCCATTTTAATATAGATTAATCTAGATTAAAAAATGATCTATGCCCACCACTAATAATAATATTAATATACTCTATTGAGTCTCATACTCTGTGTCTGGTTTTCTATTTAAAAAGGAAAGTTATAACATAAAAAACTAGAGGGGGTACAATTTCTGGGGAAATTGAAAGTTGTACGGTCTAGGCTGAAATGAATTATTTTCATGAACAGATTGAAGTTTAGGCTATGGCAATGGAGTTCAGGTTAGTAGTCACTAGTCAGATAGTTTCACCTATTGAAAGACTTTTGATTTAAGTAAGGGTACGTAGTGCCGAACATCATTGACATCCTACGTAGGCTACTGTAAACAGCTGTGGAGATGTTTTTTTTTAGCTACTAACAGTACAGCGTTGCAATGAGCTACACTGGTTTGAAACCACAGGTAATGATAATTTCACCATCAAATCGTTTACTTGTAATCTAATGTCATAATAAATCCTACAACGAAAATGTAATTGTGAGGAATGTTTATTTTAACGATTGAAAACATATGCATCATAGACCACTGTAGTATGTGTTGCCCGGACAACAGAGGCTAATGTCATGATGCTAATGCTTCAGTGAAATAGTAGACTAATGTTTTCGAAAGTAAATGCAACTACTTCCTTATATCAGCTTATATTGTTTTTCATATCACAAAGTAAAATTAGTAAATAGTTATCACCCTGGCCTATTTGCTTGTCGTGTTTCTGCAGCTCCCTTCCAGTAAAGCAGTTAGCCTAGCTATCTCCCAGAAGTTAACGAGCTGCTAATGTTCAGCTAGAGTTAGTCACGCGATATTTCGTGACGTTAGTGACGTCAGTAGCGTCAGTGACTGTGGCTAGCAAGTTAGCCACCGTTAGCTTCACTTTTGCCACAAAAACTGAATTAAAACCTAAACCGTGCAACGGAACATAAATCCCAATAGAACGCAATCGTGACCAAGACGAACCTTTTGACATCGACATTGTCTATGTAGTCCAAATATTGACTGAGCCTTAAGGGCGCGAAAATAAACAATAAAAATAATATATGTGAAATAACAATGGTTTGTGCTCGCCGAAAGGCAAGCACACCCTAATAAATTAAGGAATGTTTAAAGGCACTCATATTGGCTTCACTGCAGCAATACAGAATACAGCACACTTTTTATATTCTGCCCAAATCCTCAGTAATTTGGTTTTTCTTCAAAACAATAATAGCCTATATGATTAAAGAAAGGGTAGGCAAGTTTTGTGAAGCTAGCTATTTTAATTTCTGTTTGATAGGATTCAAATCAAAATATCCCACCTCCTCCCTTCAAAGCCACTCCCACAAAACTACAATAACGAGCAATTGAGTGGAGGAGCAGAGTGCGCGTGTAGCCGGTGTGTATCGGTTAAACTCACTCCTCAAGTACATAACAGGCCACCCGCATCAACAAATAGCTAGCTTTATGTTGGCGTAGCTGGAAGTGGTCACGCTTGGGAAGTCAGAGGCGGCGTGTTCAACCCCAGTGAGGGGCAAACATCGTCCCGTACACCTCTGACGGAACAAGACCACGTCTGTTACACACGCAGGTAGACAGACAGACAGACAGGTAACCCTTCTAATCACTACCGTATTTTACTGAAAATAAGCCGCACCGTGTACAAGCCGCACCTCCTCAGAATTTGCGATATGTGTTTGTAAATCAGAGTACAAGCCGCACTGGAATACAAGCCGCACTTTACAAGTTAACAACGCACCGTTGCACAGAACACTGCTTACAATTGATCAATTGCACGTTCATGCTGAGGCAGCGGACAGCTTGGATAGCGATCTAACTAGACAACATTCCCAATCAGGGTGAACACACATTATTTAAACTATAAACCATAGCATTACACATATCAAAACAGAACAACCACAACAATACAACTCCAAACAATGCTTATTAAATTAAGCTATTTTGCTTAACTTAGTAGCTTTTCAGCTTGCCGCAGGGCATTCTGGGTACCAAGAGCAATGCACGAGTATAGGCAATCTTATAGCATTGTGTAACACACTTAGGTTGTGGATAGTATGTCCAGAAATAAAGCCAAGTCACTCATTTAGTGGAAGAATCCATTGTTTTGTCTATCAAATTATTTTAGATATATTATAAGTTTAGCTAGCTTGCAAATCCTGAGGATAGCTTACTGTAGCAGCAGTGTTGTGCAAAAGAATGCGTTCATTGAACAAGTTCCTTTTTATGAGAACGATGAACTGAACAAAACTTAATGACAAATAATTAATATTATTCATTCATATTATCTTAGGTCTAGCTAAAACGTTACGGAATGTTTTCTTGAGGAGAAACGCTGTCTAAATCGAATGCTTGCACCATGTCGTTGCTCAGTGCCTGTAAAATGTTCGCTATGTAGCCTAACCTTAAACAACTAACTCGACTCAGCACTATGTTACCCATGATTCATTGCACTAGTATTGTTTTTTGGGGCCTGTTTCAATTTTATTTTTAGTCTAATCTTTGTTCAAAGCTGTCATTTTAGTTTTATTAGTTGTAGTCACGTTCATACTCTTTTTAGTCTAGTCAAGTTTCAGTTGACTAAAAGTCTGAGTCTTATTTTAGTCACACTTATCCATGACTATTTTCGTCTAGTTTCAGTCGACGAAATCTGATGACATTTTAGTATAATTTTACTCGACGAAAACTGATTAAATTGAGTCTAGTTTAAGTCAATGAAAATTTTATTTTAGTCTCTTTTTAATCAAAACGAAAGTAGTCTAAGCAGTATAGTCTCAAGAGGCATGTTAATGCCAAAACCATTTGTTCAATGTAGGCCTATTGGTTTAGAATAAGGTATTTAAAGTCATGTTGTTGATGCTAAATTCAGTTCAGTGTGAGGTGAATGACAAAACTAGCTACAGTATTTGGCCAACAAACACACACACGCTAGTCACAGACGTTTGTCTCAGACTCTCAGTCGGTTTCAGCTCCAGTGGCTAACGTTTAAAGCTAACGTCTAAAGCTAACGTTAAAATGAGATACATTAAGCACAGCCTCATGAGTTAGCTAACATTCTAAAACTGGTTGTTCCCATCTTTGATTGTGATTGGCTGTATCGCGTTCCATGCCGTTGTAAAATCCAGCATAACCTTAGAGGTTGTCCTTATAACATTCTTTAACATTCCATATTCCATATTAGGAACTATACTTTGTAGTGGCGGAAGAATGACGGTTTATTATTAAACTATTTTGTTTCTAATTGTTTTTATTTATGAAACCATATCAAATATTTGTAGTAGCAGTTTTAGAAAAAAAAATTTTTTAGTCATTTAGCAGACGCTCTTATCCAGAGCGAAAAGCAATAAGCCCCGCGAGTCCGTGTTTTGCGCTGATTTTAGAACAGGTAAGGGGGTTTTCGCTGTGATTTCTCAAAAACTTTAGCCTGGCTGCCAGCCCAACTTCTCCCCGCCCACAAAAACATTTGGTCGGGAAGTTGGGTCTGGGGGGTCTCGTATTGGGGAACAACTACAGAAAACCAGAATCTGGGCATACCATTGAAATTGCCAGGGCGGGCTTTATACGATGATGGACAGATGATCAACAGTAACGTAATCAACAACGTCACGAAAGAGCCCTTGGGTTGAATTCGTTTTCAACAAACAACATATTACGTTGCTCTGATTGGTTGTAGGTCTATCCAATTGAGCAAAGAGGCATTTGTTTTACGAGTTCGGTTGAAACACGCCCCGTAGTCACAGCCCAACGGAGAGTTTTCAGACTCATATTCTGACTAGAATTATGAGTATGACAACGTCAGGCTACAAAAACTTGGTTGTTTGCCTAACAACTCCCCTTACTTGTTCTAAAATCAGCGCAAACCACGGCCTCTTGGGGCTTATTGCTTAAATAATAACGCGACTAAACAAGACGAAATAATGTTATAACATTTCGTCTAGTTTTTGTTTTGTAAACAACATTTCGTCTTGTTTTATTCGTCAACGATATTGCATTATACATTTAACTAGAGAGGGTACAATTTCTGGGGAAATTGTAGGGTGTGTTTGCTTGCTTCAGATGCAGGTGGGTCCGTTTCCCTTCTGGTGATATTTTAAGCATTTAGCCTACTCATATTGCATAATTCATTAAGAACACCCTTTGAAACAAGGAACCCCCTTTGAAACAAGCTACTGTAACAACGTTGTCACTGGCAGTATTTCAGATGGAATTGCGATTCAAATAGTACTGTCGGCTGAAAATAAGCCCCCCAAAACGTAAATAAGTTTGATATTAATTTAGGGGGACATGGCTAATTCAAAAGCAGTTTGCTAAAGGCAAGCTAGCTGCCGTTACTATCCAAACCACTGATTGTTTGACAGTGCAGGAAATTAGAACATTTCTTTTGTAAGGGATATAGACTCGACAGGGCGAAGGGTTTTGTTTCGCCCTGAGGGGGATTATTTCCCCGATAATGACCGGCATTCTATGAATCATCCCGCTTATTACACGGCTACTTGCCAACAAAAATAACTTAACTTTAACAATGTATCTGTTACAATTCGTATTGTTGATCAGCAGAGAAATAGTTCGCCAAAGACATTGAACTTCATAGACTTTGAACATTATTTAGGCTTCAAATCAGCTGACGTCGCTAAGCAACAGAGTACGCTGGGGTTGAAAAGTTACCGGACTACTTGCGGAGTGCTACAAAAGACGTGAATCCGAGGCAAAAAGGCCACTTCCCTTGACAGCAGTCAAATATGCATAGCAACTGTCAAATATGAGAAATTGTTCACCGCAGAACGTTGGGAAGCCCTGTTCAAGTGAATGGAGCATTCTATAGCATTAAGAACAGCTGTGTAATAAGACATAATAGAGTTTAGCCATAGCTGTGGCATTGAAGACAGTAGCCTACTACTACACATTGGGCGAGCCGAGTCTGTGACTCTAAGGCTCAAAACAAGACGCGGTCTCACTCAAATTCCAAGTTTTACACAAATAACAAACTATGCTGACCCGCTGGCTGTCTTCGCAATCGCCATATCTTTAATACACTGCTCTCCCTTTGGATGTAGAATTGACCCTGGTACGAAATTAAGATAATACTCACTCGCAGTCGACAGTTGACTGAGTCAATGGAGGCTGACGGGCTCTCACGTAGCAAACAAATCAACGTTTTTACAGCAATCTATATTAAAATCTCATCACCTGGCTGTTTTCACAATAGCCATATCGTCATAACATTTCCCTCTTTCTGTTTTTTCGTGTAAAATTTAACTATAAAATTAGCTACAAAAAATACTACTATGACACTTTCTAGCATGGCTGCCGCCTAAAAGACGAGGCGGTCTCACGGGCGACCTGCACTAGCTCAAATTTCAAAGACTGTCACAACCTAAATAAAAAATGCGAGATTGCAGTTCCACTCAAAATCGCTTTCTCTACAAAGCCAAATGGTTGTGATTTTTTGGGGGTGGTATTTTTCACTCGTAATCCAAACTCCAATTTGCAAGCTAGAAAGTCTCTATCACGTTTTATCCATGCGTCGTTGCTAACGTGTGTTGACGTGGTGACGTAGCTAGCACAGGTTACACTTCGTCGACAAAAGGCACTTTGTCCCCACAAAAACTTTGTAACCTCCATAACTGTGCAACGGAACTAAATCCGAATAGAAGCAACGCAATCGAGACCAAGACGAACCTTTTGACATCGACGTTGTCTATGTAGTCCAAATATTGACTGAGCCTTAGGGGCGCGAAAGTAAACAATAATAAAAATAAATATTTATGTGAGATAACAATGGTTTGTGCTCGCCGAAGGCAAGCACACCCCAATTATAGTCATCGTCACATCACCAGCATTTACATTGCCTCTCGTCTCGTTTTCGTCAATTGATAAAGGTTCGTTGATGACGATATTTAGTCATAATTTTCGTTGACGAAAGCAACACTACATTGCACACACATCAGACATGAAAATCCCTCACCTTTCGGCGAAATTCTCTGTTTTGAAACCAAAATAGCTGACCTACGTGAATCGTGTAGATTCAATGAGAAATTGTTGGGGGGGGGGGGGGGGGGGGGGGTTCAGGGAACTGCGAACAGGTGCGCGTGTCAGAAGGGAGCGCGAGTGCATGGAAACATTAACGCGAAGGGCCTTGCATCACCAGTGCAAACCACCATCAGAAGCTGCAAGCACATCCTGGCCTCGGTGAATGATGGTTTCTATCATTTTTATATTTTCTGGTATATAGAAGTTAAGTTACCCAGGAGCTCTGTTGACATAGATTTAGCTAACGTTAGCTACAGCTTGATGAATTGAGTCATTGAACACGGAAGGAGAGAACGCAACGTTAGCCAGCTAGCTAAAGCTCCAGTGGACAATTCCAAATGAACGTATGCCGCCCTTAGTGCCGCCTACACACAAGTGACACTGACAGATCAAAAGCTAATTTGCGACAATATAAAATGGAAAACCAGGCTAAGAAACGTTACCGTAATTACCTTCACTAGACAATGTTTTACCAATTGGACAAACGGCTATGTTTGTTTGTTTCAAGCTCCACAAACTATTTTTCTCTCAAATTAGCCCAAAACATTCGCTATGCGCGCTCGCATTAACCATGGAAGTCCCTAACTAGCATCACATCAGGCACATTATTAGCAGGGCGCTCGCTGTGGTGGCGTACATGGGACCGGGTCTGGTGGGCCGGTCTGGATCAAAGTCCTGGGCCTATTTTTACTCCAAGTCCGTCCCTGCCGTTCTATCTATAAGCAGACCTGCCAACCTGTACACAATTTGTGTAGCGGATACGCATTTTTACTTCAAAGTACGCTGGTACTTGTATTAGCTGTCAATCATGATGGAAGAGTAGACGAGTTAGATTACAGCATGTCCACCATATCTTGTGGGGGTTATGCATTAATCCATTTGTGGTGCCCGTACCACATTGTGCCTCATATACTGTAAATGTTAGACCCAGTGACAGGCTGGCATGAAATGGCTTGCATAATACATTTACATTTAGTCATTTAGCAGACGCTCTTATCCAGAGCGACTGACAGTAAGTATAGGGACATTCCCCCCGAGGCAAGTAGGGTGAAGTGCCTTGCCCAAGGACACAACGTCATTTGGCACGGCGGCGAATCGATCCGGCAACCTTCTGATTACTTATTACAGCCATCTGACTCAATCTGACTCCCTGTCATTTCTCCAGCTCTCCCCAGTAAATGCATCAGATTGATGCTTTAAAATATGGAATATTTAATTTTTTCTTATGGGGGAGCATGCACCCGGACACCCTTAGAGGGGTAATATCCTTCTCACCTTTTTCACCCCTGACTCGTTTTCATGCCTGGACACATGTAGACCAAACAAGCAACGCTAGGTTGCTAGGTAACGGGAGCTAACTAAAGCTGGCTAGTGTGTTAAAAAACAAGTAAAGTCTTTCATTCTCACTTTCCACATTAAAACTATTAAATGAACTGAACTATGAACGCGTTCAGAAATTGAATAGTGAACTATGAACGTGAACGATTCATATTTACTTGTATGAACTGAACTTCTAACAAGTTCATGAGAGGTATGAACGTGCACAACACTGTGTAGTAGTTCGTTCATTTTGAACGAATACTTACGAGGACTCGCGAGTAACGAGTCCTCTCAAAGAGTGATTTGTTCATTTTCTCGTGGCCGCGCACCAGGACTGTTGCATAGGCTCGTCCAAGTAAACAGAAATGATTCGTTCGGGTACGAGTCTTTGGATCATTTTTCCCTGTAGTGGTAGCTAGAGGAAACAAAATATTAGTTCATTTCCCGACTCGGCCTTTCTACCAGTCTTTGGATCATTTTTACGTGACCTGCATAAGCTCTGTACTGGTAGTTAGAGGAAACAAACGATTCGTTCATTTCCCGACTCGGTCTTTCTACGAGTCTTTGGATCCTTTTTTCACGTGACCCGCATTGTATTTTTTAGTAGAGGAAACAGTTTCCTCATTCCCTTTCGCGTGGCCGCTGTTTTAGAAAGACGTGAATGATATTCACTCAAGTCATCTTACTGACTGGTTTTGTTATTTTCACATATTTACATTTACACTTAGTTAAGTGCAGTGTAATTGTTTGCCGTGTTAATTAAATGCTAGTGTGATAATAAATGACCAAATCATACAAACTGTCATGATACATTATTTTAATGCAGGAATTTCTTTTAAAATAGTATCTGCTGGTGATGTCATGCACTAACCTACATGAAAATATGATACGTGTTTGTAGTGGACGGATATCCATTCAGTCCATTCTGAGATTGACGTATGGGTGTGAAGTGGTTGATAAACTTTCAGAGTTCAGCTATTTCAAATGTCCATGTATTGCTTATACTTCAAAATATAACAATACAGCATTAATAAATTGTTTAGTTTGAAGATTAAAATCATTTTGATATCAAGATTGACGGATTTATCATAACGGGAAAGGAAGTTACATTAAAACATCAAATTATATCAACACAGCATTAAAGGGACAGCATACATTATAACACATATATTAACTACTGTCATTGAAATAGTGTCCATGAGCCATGTAGTCCTTGAGAATATGTTTGTAAATCCAGAAAGTTAGTCTTTCCTTAAAATCCTTTGTCTCTATACTGTAAGGCCATTTTGGTCTACCTTCTGACCCCATGCTGGGCCAGAAGCTTTGAAGGTCCTGCGCTGGAGATAAGGACAAGGGGGGAAACCCCCTTTCTCCTTGTCGGGGGTAGGGGAAAGGTGTGATGGTACGTGGTTTGTCTGTTGGCTCTGCTACAGCAGCAATACAGGATACAGCACACTATCTTTATGCTGCTCACCAGGGCGGTCAAATTAAAGTTCAGAAAACTGGAGTACATACCTAGAGACTGTTACGGTGTGTCAAACTGGGTGGAGAAGGATACAAGTTAAATGCCGTACTAAGTTCTTTGTAGTTTATTAATAAGAAATGATGCAGCAGATAAGTGCTCTTAGTCTAATACAGTGAATTATTGCTGATTCACTGTATTAGATGCAGCTTCACAGAAACAGAGTCTCAGAATAGATCAAACGAAGGCCTTCATTGAGAAAGTAGTCTTGACAGAGATCAGAGAGAGTTCTGACCAGTACAAATTCTGTCTCCCTGTCCTTGGGAGACAGGTCTTGTTCCCATGACGAGGGGGGGGGGGGGGGGGGTCTCCAAGGGGGATTTGAGAGTGTCGTAAATCCAAAGGTGTCTCAGACCAGATGGTCGGACGCGTTCTGCATGAGCAAAAAGATACATTATCCAACCACCTTATCTCTCCGACACTTTTCCTCAGAGGCCCTTTGTGCTCCACCAGTCCCAGAGTGTCACAAACATCCCTCCCACGTCGGCGTGCTGACCTTCACACATTCCTTCACACACACCACAGTTACATTTCAGCATGATTTTATTCACCATACAGACCCAGAATCATCCTGTTGCATAGACCCACTGCTAAACTTAATTAAACCATTTGATCACTTTAAGATATATGTTTAATCACACTAAGATGTAGGTTTAGTATTAAGCATTACACATTTTATATAATTGACGTATTGATTGTTATAGCAGCATTGGATTAGCAGTATAGATATCATTCCTTCACAAGACTCACAACATGGTCTAAATAACGTAAATAATATTACATACACTTTTCACAACGCACTAACATATCCCCATTTATAAAAACAAACACTGAATTTAGCTAACAACACAATCGAAGTAAAGCTAGTGAGCTAGCACCGAAAGGAGTTTAAAACCAAGTACAAAGTAGCAAATCCTGGATACATACAACATCAAAAGCAACACATATAATGCTAGCACTTAGTGCTACCTTCGTAGCTGTTCAAACTGCGACAGAGCTTTGATCTTTAAATACATTAGGTATCAAAATAAATGTTAAAACGTATTTCCATGATAAACTACATTGATTTAGAGCTCACGTAACCGTGGATACAAACCAATTACTGTAAAAAGTCAATGATTCAAACACTCAAGATGCAGTTGCACATTTGAAACACCAGACAGCACTAGCACGGTACAAAGGCTACAATGATTGGCATGCATCATCTTATTATATGGAAACGACAGTACGAGCGTTCTGATTGGCTAATGGGTAGTCATGCCAACCGCGTATTGACCTCCTTGCCCGTCTGATGGATCCTTATTGCCCTCTGACGTCATCTTCAAAATGAGCGTTATCGAGGAGTCCGAGTTTTACTATCCAGATGATAATGAAGACATCAACAGCGACAAGGAAATTCTTAACTTTCTAAAAGAGAAGAAAAGTGTGAACACAGAGAGAAAAACGACAAGCGCTAGGCAGATTGTGTTACGGTGTTCAAACTGGGTAGTGGAGAATGATACATGGTTAAATACCGGACCAAGTTATTTGTAGTTGAATGTAAGTAATGATGCAATCACAAGAATAAACAATGAAAACAACACACCAGGGTGATCTCAGTGTAATACAGTAACGTCAGTCGATGATGCCAATGCAGCTTTACAGAAACAGAGTCTCAGAAAAGAACAAACGAAGGCCTTCGTTGAGAAAGTGGTCATGAGAGAGATCAGAGAGAGTTCTGCCCACACCAAGTTCTGTCTCCCTGTGCTGGGAAGACAGGTCTTGTACCCCACAGAGAGGGAGGTCTGTGATAGGTGATTGGTCAGAAGACTGTGGGGTGGGAGTGTGGTTGTCCAATTAAATGTCCAGGGCATTCATGGTGGTACAAGGTGGGCAGTCCAAGGATCTGGTAATCTTCAGAGGGAGGGGGGCAGACAATACCCACAGGTCTGATGTTGTTCAGGGAGGGGGGCGGGCAAGACCCACAGGTCTGATGTTGTTCAGGGAGGGGGGCAGACAAGACCCACAGGTCTGATGTTGTTCAGGGAGGGGGGCAGACAAGACCCACAGGTCTGATGTTGTTCCGGGAGGGGGGCACACAAGACCCACAGGTCTGATGTTGTTCAGGGAGGGGGGCGGGCGGGCAAGACCCACAGGTCTGATGTTGTTCAGGGAGGGGGGCGGGCGGGCAAGACCCACAGGTCTGATGTTGTTCAGGGAGGGGGGCAGACAAGACCCACAGGTCTGATGTTGTTCAGGGAGGGGGGCAGACAAGACCCACAGGTCTGATGTTGTTCAGGGAGGGGGGCAGACAAGACCCACAGGTCTGATGTTGTTCAGGGAGGGGGGCAGACAAGACCCACAGGTCTGATGTTGTTCAGGGAGGGGGGGGGCAAGACCCACAGGTCTGATGTTGTTCAGGGAGGGGGGCAGACAAGACCCACAGGTCTGATGTTGTTCAGGGAGGGGGGCAGACAAGACCCACAGGTCTGATGTTGTACATGGAGGGGGGCGGGCAAGACCCACAGGTCTGATGTAATCAAGGGGGGGTTTCCAGGGTAGGGTAGGGAGTAGATCATCCCAAGGTCCTGATGATGTGTGGTGTGGGGTGGTGGGAGCTGTGTCTCCAGGAGAAGGGGGGGAGTCAGACCAGTGTCGTGGAAGTTTTTAATTGTTCAAGCTGAAGTCGGGTGAAGTATAGAGTTAATGTTTATTTGACATAGATGTAAACATAATAACGTTACCAACATAACATCATCAGCACACAAACATAAGACAATAACACAAAGACAATTCCATACAGCTCCATCTAGCATTCTAGAATGGAACCGGGAGAATCCAGCCCACCAGCACTACTCAGCTGATGGCCCTGAACCCCCCAGAACATTCTTCAACAGACCATTTTATAGATACAACAGTTCTCAAAAGTCATTGGTCCATCCTACAGACATGAAGCTATACCATATCTCTTCTGTCATTGGTTAAATCCTTAGAACAATACAGTTGAATCTACATTGTCTTCAGAACAACTGTCTCTTCCCCCCAGGTGACAAGAACTCTTTCAAGTCACCCAGACTTCATGTCTCCTAGACTTCATGTCTCCTAGTTAGGTGTTATAATACTACAGATGGCATGTCTACCAAATGGAGTTGAATCAACATACATTGTATCAAGCTTTTTATCCAACTGTAAACTTCTCCTAAAACACATTCATTGTACATAGGCCCAAAATGTATTTCACATTTCCACACGTTTTCTTTTTCTACAATTAATGTCAACCAACAGCAGTAAACAGTTTTTCAAAAACAAATCCAGCTTTGTTACAATTCCTAATCAGGATACAAAATGTCAGTGTAGTTGTCGTCTCTCGTTGTGTGTGCGCATGTGTTAGGCAATTACCCTTCCGTAGTATCAATTTTGAAACTGCAATTCCTTCCTTCGCCACCATCGCTGTTGATTCTGTCTGTAAACTGTGACAAATGCCGTTGCCATTTTTCCTGTCTCTCTAAACACTCACGAAACAACAGCCTTGATCTCTCCGATCCAAGCACTGTCTTTCTGGCAATTTTTGCAGACATTATTCAACAGATGGCGAACTAGCACATTCGGAAGAATTTTTTTTGTATTTTTATGGATTAGTTCTTATCTTATACTCCTCGTTGTTTCAAACAAACATTTAACACAAAAGAAAAACGTATACAATTTGCTCACTTTTTCTTTAACTTCTCTTTCCTCACATAAAAGAGAAGTTAGGATTCAGATTCAACATGGAAACCACAACATCAGATTAGCCGTTTAGTCATCCATCTCAGTTCTGGTCGACAATCTGCAACTTGTCCATTTGTTTAGGATTTATTAACCAATGTTTGCCACGCATTGGTCCACCACCAAACTAAGAATTAATCATAACACACACATCTCAGTAGCAATAAACTCATGCAGAACCCGTAACCCCTAATGGGGTTAAAACTACAGGTGGCATCTCTACCAAATGGAGTTGAATCAACATACATTGTATCAAGCTTTTTATCCAACTGTAAACTTCTCCTAAAACACATTCATTGTACATAGGCCCAAAGTTTCTTTCACACCAGTCCAGGGTCTGACTCGTCCTGAAGCAGAAAAGAGTTACAGTCCCAGCATCACCTTATCTCCCAAGTTGACACTCTTCCCATGAACTATCCCAACTTCCCATGAGTACCCCATTGTGCTCACACCGGTCTCTGGGCGTCACAAACTTGCCTCCCAAGATGGTTTACTGCCTGACATTGGCATTCTTGCTCACACACCGAGTTACATTTCAGCATGCAGCTTACTACACAGATACATTTCAGCACAACCTTACGACACAGAAACATCCTGTTACATGATCCCATCTGTTCTTTATTAAATCAATTGATCACAGTTGGATATATGTTTTAGTATAAAGCATTTCACATTGTATGTACTTCAGGTAGTGATTGGTATAGCAGCAATGATTAGCAGTATAGTTATCATTCCCTCACAATTGCTAGGTTTGGTTGCTAGGATTTCAGATTGGTTGCTAGGCAACACCTGAAACACCGTGAGAAGAGCTGAACAAAACAATATGTTTTCTATTTACGATTACCAATTATTTTCATTTACAAAATGAAAAAAGCTAAACTTCAACTTACTAACCTCGACTATTCGGTTAGTAAGTAGTTAATATTTTCATTAATTTTCGTAAATCGTATATTTGAATTGTAGACCATATTGAAGAGAAGGGTTTTTCTAATTCTATAAATGTAAGCCCGGTTATTTAAAGAAAATCATCCTTTATCAAGAAGATTTCAAACAGCAATTTTTACAATAATCTTCTCCGTCCGTAAAACATTTCAACCACTTTTATTACAAGATAGAGGAAAACTTACAGCATATGAAACATACATAGGCTAATTATGTGGGCAATGTAGAACAGCAGACCGATTCTAAATATATCCTTTTGTTTAAATGTTATGACCATTCTAGTTATAAGTGGAAAAACTAGTTAGCGCTATCTAGCATAATATTTCCACAATCAAATTACTCAAAGTAATAGATATTTAGCTTAAAGGGTACTTAGCAAGTTTCACATATCTGCAAAAAACAAGGTTATACAGCAGGGGCGATTCTAGGAACAGACCTTTAGGGGGGCTCATCCCCCAATGACAATGTGACATGAATACAGTCCCTTGCAAAAGTGTTAAATCCCCTTGCTAATAAATCACAAATTTCACTGGATAACAATTAATACATTTATTTTAGGGATAGGGGAAAAAGCGATTCACATTTGTCTTCTAGCGATTCACATCGATTCACAAATGTTTTTATTTTTGTAATGTTAATTTTTGTGATTAAAAACAGATTTTTAATCAATTTATGACCCCCAAAGATCAATTTGAATCGTGAGGTACCAAAAGATTCCCTCTCCTAATAGCCAGAGGCTAACACGACTTTACTCTAAACTCGTTATAGGTTCAGATCAAACTGTCTTACTAATATTCTATTCTATTCTAATATTGCAATCAAAATTGCAATATTAATACAAATTATAAAAATAAACACTCAAGTCTATTCTTCAAAATGAAATACAATCATGCCTAAGCACAAAAAAAGAAAAGGAAAACAAGCTTCAAACAAAACACACCCATAATTCCTTGGTAATTGTGATATTCATTGGCTTGGTCTCCCACCTGCTCCCAGAGTTCCTGGACAAGAACGATGTGACCCTGGCCTCGGCTGTGTTTGCCGCGTCCTCCCACAGCTTCCCCATCTCCATCATCCAGGTCACCAGGGCCCCGCAGAAGGACGAGTTCCTGCTCTGCTTCCACGGTGAGACTTCCTGGCCCTTTCGGATGCCTGGACTGCTGGCTAAGAAACTATCGGCACACGTTAGAAGAACTTTATTTACAAAATTGTAAACAATTACTTTTTCACCAGAATTTGGCGTGTTTGTGGACTCATATGGCCGGAGAAGTCGGAGTGAAGACATCAAATGGAGTCGTCTGCCTCTGTCATTTGGTTTGTAATCAGTTTGATTCACTTTTTTAATAACATGTTGTTATGACTGTTTGCTTATGGAAACAAAGTTTGAACAACACTAGCATCTTAAGTTAATATTTGGTGTCTTCTATAAGGTGGATTTTGAATAAAAAACGAACAAAGCTAAACTTTTTCTTTTTTTTCTTCAGCGTACAGAGAGCCCTACTTGTTTGTAACCTATTTTAACTCTTTGGATGTGATTGAGATCCAGGGCCATGCTGCTCTAGGGTAAGACCAGAGAGCTTTTACGTTCTCTGTTGTGATTGCAGATACCAGAAATTGGAACAAAACATAAACAGAATTTAGTGGACAGGAAAATTTAAGTTGAATGTTGATATCCATTTAAGAAAGATTGTGTGCACAATAACTTGAAGCACAGTCAACACTGAAACACACACTAGGAATTTTACAACCCTGTGCATGACATGCAACATGAAATGTAAGTCAACATACAATACTGTCATAACAAAAACAAATTCTCGTTTCTCGTTTGAAATTCCGTGTGCGTGTGTTCTACAGGCCCCACTCGTACGCCCACCTGGATATCCCCAGCCCGCGCTACCTGGGCCCAGCCATTTCCTCTGGGGCCGTGTACCTGGCCTCCTCCTACCAGAACAAGTTGAGGGTCATCTGCTGCAAGGGCAACCTGGCCCAGGACACCGGAGACCTGCAGAGGACCGGCTCTGGACGCAGGTAAGCCCTCCCTCTCTCTCTCTCTCTCTCTCTCTCTCTCTCTCCCTCTCTATGTCTCTCTCTGTCTGTCTCTCTCTCTGTCTCTCTCTCTGTCTCTCTCTCTGTCTCTCCCTCCTTCCCTTTGCCTCCCTCTCTACACACTACTTCTCTTAGACTCTGTTCACTTGCCCTCTCCTTTCTTGGTGGTCAGCAGTCAGGAAGACTCAGTAGGAGTTCTGCTTGTGTTTCTGGAGGATCAGACAGGACACAGGGGGACTATGCACTCTGGGAGGCACACAGGAGTTTGGTACTCTGGTAATTCATAAAGGAATGTCACTTTAAATGGGAAAGACTGTTAAAGGGTGGCACTGACTGCATTCTGTGGTGGCTATACCTACTGTATTTCTTTTATTCTTTATCAAAGTTTGCTAGGCACGAAGGCGAAAACATGATTCTCCTTTGTGCCACTGGTGACAGGTTTTAAACAATGTTATTTATAAATATTTAAACACTGACCATATTTGATTATTCTAATGTGATTTAAAACCAGTAACTCCAACCATATTAGATGATTATAATGTGATTTCTATAGCAAACACTCTCCTCCACTGATATAATGAAGTATTTTTTCAGCGTGCTTTTTTAAATATAAAATGACATTTCAGAGAAAAAGATTATTAATCATACTCAAAGCTTCCAGTTAAATTTTTACCATATTACTTTCTGACGATTTAGTAATGAGCAATTTGGAAAAATTTGCAATAAAGCCTCATGAACCTACACCTTATTTTTTTCAAATTATTAGCGACCATTAAATAATCAAGAAGTGATGTGGTTCTAATTGCATTCGGGGTTGTGATAATTAACAAACCATGCACAAGTATATAAAATACCAGTCAATTTAAATGTACATAAGGATACATTGCAATCCAGTAGTTCCAAACCCCAGACGTCTCCCCTCATTACCTGATGCCATGTGTATGGCACATGCCTCTGAAATGGTGCAGTAACATTGCTGATGTTTCTTCCTTGCAGGAGGAAGAGCACGTTTTTCATTTGTAATAAATCCTGAGGCTTTTTACTACATTCAAACACCTAAATTGCATATTATATTATTATACTTATAAGATGCCCCTGTTTTAAAGTAAAAAAAAAAAATGTTTTGAATAAAATATGGTTCCTTTCTATTCTTTCTGACTTCTGATGGAATTATTAAACCTTCCTATCTGTGAAGCTCAAATGGTTACTCACTACAGGAATCATTTAGTTGCAAATGCAGCTCTGAATTTTGCCTTTTTCCAAATGGCCGCAGCCAAAGACAGTGATGGCGAAACTCACAAGTAGGTGGCGTGTGAGTACTGGTCAGTTTAAGGTAAATATCAAAGTTCTGATGCAGTATACTGCCACAGTTTGTCCGGTGCCACTCTACTGGGCAGTGGGATTAGATGTACTTGTTTAACCTGGAGCAAGCCCAAGCCAAGGATGGTCTTTCAGCCATGATGTATTTCAGCAAGTGCTGTATGTGAAGTGCCAGAGACTGCCAGTCATGCTGACATGTATAAACCAAGAGCAGTCTTACCATAGTTGTCGACCATGAAGTCTGTGAAGCTTAGACTGTATCAGAATGTCTAATATAGGGAGAACTACCACTCTCGGGAAACTTCTGGCTTCTGAACTGGTTGCAGTTCCACTTTAGTTACATGTGAGGGCGCTAACAAACGAGTGCAGAATGAATAAAGGTCTGTGGAGCTATACCGATCAAAATCCACTTTTCTCAGGATATATTTATTTGAATGTTGAATTCAATTTTTTTTAAGTCGCCTTTTTGTTATAAAAAGCCTTTTAAAATCTCAATGACGTCATACACATTGTACGGCCAGAGATACTGCTTGACGGCAAGCTCTGGTTACTTCCACTTTTCTTTCGAGGCATCAACAACACAGCTGACAAGGGAGGCTCTCCGTGTCAATAGACATGCTACAAAAGATTTTTGGTTCGCTTATGTTGTTGCTAATGTTGCTAATGCTCTGACATTATGCTTTGGATGCCATCAAGCGGGAGCTCTGGTCAGTCCTTCACTAACCAATCAGCATTCATTAGCACAATGCTAGCGTGTTATGGGCAACAACGACTCACCCTGTAAGAAATCAAATGGACATAAGTACTCGTTCATTCAACTTTCGACTTATAATTATAGTTTTTGTTCAACATGGATTATATCTGAGATTTCTCATTGACTATCAGGCGAAAGAGACTAATTTAGCCGTCTAGCTCCATAGACTTCCATTCATTTTGCACTCGCCCACGATCACCCCCAGTGGAACTCTTGTGGAACTGCAACCAAATTCGGTACAATGGGGCTTAATAGGGAGTGGACAGGCTCTCTGTAGATGGGCTCTTACTGTATGGATGCTGCTTGGGTGTGGTCTGGCCTGTAAGGTGTTTGAAGAGACACTTTGTGAAGGAAAACTGAAGACAGTTTTCTCCATGAGAGGCAGGGAGGAGTTCAGATGTCCACAGCACACAGGTGTTAAGACTGGCTGGATTTATATTTGGTGTAGTCATATATTCTTCCACAACTTAAATGTACAAAACATGAATGCAGTGGTAACCTGTCATAGTTAATTAAGTGGACTTCATTTATTTTTCCTCTCAGTTTCTCAAGTCACTCCATGATATTCCATGGTAACAGCCAGTAAAAATAAGAAAGTTCTTATTCTGTACCCAACAAACTTTAACCCATGCTTTGGATAAATCAATGTACCTACTTGTTACATCTTAATTTGAATATTGTAACATTGCATGAATATAATGTTTCCATCTCATTCTGTTCATTACTGCTTTTAAGCTCACAAAATGAACCATAGCCGCAGTAGAAGACTTCCTGCTCATATCTCCACCTCATTGAGCCCTCCCACATTTGACCTGTGGCCCCTGTCCTTCTCCTGGCCTCCCTCTCCTGGCCCCCTCCTTCCTCCACCCCTCCTCCCCCCCGCAGCCCTAACAAGCGCGGCCCCCCCTCCTACAATGAGCACATCTCCAAGCGTCTGGCGGCCAGTCCCGTAGTGCCGGAAAGCCTGCTGGACCCCGGAACGCCCCACCGCTACCGGGAGGCCCGCACCGAGTTCCGGAGGGACAGGTCCCCTGGCCGCCTGGACAGGGACAAGTCCCCCGGCAGGATGCTGGCCGGCCGGCTGGTGGGCTCCCCCGCCAGGAACATGGACCCCCGGCTGGAGAGATCTCCCGGGAGGGCCATGGACCCCCGGCTGGACTGCTTCCCTGGCCGACTAGGGGACGTGAGGAGGGAGAGGTCCCCTGGCCGGGGGGGGGAGGAACGGCAGAGACTCCACACCAACTCTGGGCGCACACCCATCAATCCTGTTAACAAGGTAGCGTTTTCAGGTAGAACATTTCATCTGACAATTTTCAGACTTTCATCTAAAGTCCTGTGTCTAATCTATTTTTTTTTTTACTTACAGGTATGGGACCAATCATCTGTTTGAGTGGAATTCAGTCAGAGTGACACTCTCGGGGAAGGGAAAAGTCAGAATGCCATGATGCTAATAACCCAACAGCAGAGATCACCTTGATAGCTGTGACTTGCATCTGTAAACTGATTTCCTAAAAACTCGCTGTTTATTTTGAATGTCAGGTCCAAATCTTTTTAGTAGCAGAAACGTTGAGTTCGAAAATCCAGCAACTGCAGCACCAGTTATATTTTTCACAAAGGCTGATATATATATATATGTCTGGAAATGTATCCCTTTCCTGAATGAGCTGAAGCTATTAAGAAGAGCACACAATTCCTCACTGTCACAACCATTGTATCATGTCACCCGGCACAGTAGCTAAAGCAGGGTCTGGCCTGTTCAGTTGTATCACACTGTTCTAGTCCTGCAGAGACACACTTCACACATCAGCAGGAACTAATCATAATCATTAACAGGTAATCATAGTCTTCCATTTAGACAGTTAGTTTGTCCAAACCCTTGATGGGAAGAAAGTCTGCACACTTTGTATCCCTCTACAAGTGGCCCAACAGTGAGAAGGTTGACATTATTAAACTTATCTTAGCCACAATCCCTATTTTTTTCTGAATGGAAATGGAACTTTATAATTCATCAGAATGCCATCTTAAATGTAAATAGGCAGACCTACTTTTATACATATATACCAAGAGGGAATTTCAAGGCTGGAAATGCCATGTCTATTTTTGTTAGAGAAAAAGTCAACGTGTCCTCTTGAATGTCAAATTAATTTTATTTTAATATGTCCCAAATGTCCTTTATGAAGTGTAAATTTTACATGTAGCTTGTGTATGTACTTAATATTTTATTGGCAAACTTACATGGCTAAAAAAGACCACCAAGCTTAAAACATAGTACTTGAAATCCCATTTTTTTAACCAGTGTCCCTTATATTGTACTATTCTAGAATGTTGTTCATTATTAATTGAGGATGAAAATATTTGTTAATTTCCTCATTGAAAATGGCATGGATAAATGGTAAAAATGAAAAAGCATATATTACCTTTCTGTGACTGCCTCATCTTTGTAGCTATATTTTTACTCCAGTGATTTGAAACATGTGGGAACTGAACCTGTATGAGAACCCTATATTTTATAGTTGTCTAATTGGAGTAACTAAATACTGTAACAATATACATTAGCAAAATAGTTAACATGAAAGTGTTACACCCAAAACAATGACAAATTATATTAAATTCAGAATTCTTACCAAGATTACTAATTGTTACCAAGAATGTATTAATTCTGTTGCTAATGTTCAGTGTTAGTAAGTAGCAATTTCACTGACTTTCAAAGGGACAGCAGGGATACGACTGCAAAATAAAGGGTTATCCATTTTAAGTTGCAGTATTTTATCTTCTGCTATAATGTTATGCTTGAAATGATGTTTTACACCTGCAAAGTAAATAAATAATGCTAACAGTAGATTTTATGGGACAGAATATTAAACATATGTCTTTATCCATCTAAACTGACTTAAGATCATTTTGTATGTGTGGGCATCAAGTACGTGCGTGCACAGCGCTATTTTGGTGTTTGTGGATATGTGCCCTGTGCCATTCCAACATCCTACTTTAGATATTTATAGTTGTCTGACTCTTCCTACTTGTTTAGATATTAATAGTTGTCTGACTACTGACTGGTTAATTCATCTGCCGTTCAACTTTGACAACTGATTCTGGACTTTGTGACATGCAAAATAGCAGTCTATTTGTATGTGAAATTGAGGACTGAAGATGAGGAACAGCTGTCTGAGAACAGTAGCTAGTGTATGAAGGAGATCGTGCTCGGTATAGAACGCCTTTATTCTTGCTTTCTTGGTTTAACAAACAGTGAAACGCAGAGTTGATGGAATACTGTTTCATAAATCGTGTAGAATTGAGATGGATGACATTCATGAGGTGGATCAAGATTTCTAGCATGTCAAACCTTGATATAGTTGATTGATGTTAGTTTCAGACTTAGCATGTAGCCCCCAGGGGTGTTTCAAGGACCCAGATCGTAATGAGAAACTTGAAAGAGAGAGACTGTGGTTGACAGCTGTAGCAGTATTATTATTATTGTTTTAAGCCATCCCTATCATAAAAAAAAATGTGTTAACATTTAGAGACTCTGGAAAGCACACTCCAAAAGCATACAATCATGGTGCTAATTAGACAGGATTTTAAAGAGCCACAAACAGCCATGACAACTTAACAGCTGATATACATAAAGCATTTTAGAGATGTTATACTGCTGTCAACCGTACACGCTTGGCAGGTCAATAAATACCAACATACTGTATAGTATCAGTAACAGGTCAATAATTACCAACATACTGTATAGTATCAGTGACAGGTCAATAAATACCAACATACTGTATAGCAGGGGTCGGCAACAGGCGGCCCGCGGGCCAATTGTGGCCCGCCAGCGATTTTATTTGGCCCGTCAAAATATTTCCAATTATATATTTTTTATAACGTTTTTTTCCCCGTCGACTTTTATTTTGAAACCGGAAACTGGGTATGGTGTCATTAGATGTTGTCGACTTCATGCAGCGCCGGCGTCGCCTGCAGCCCGGTTGACTTGAAGTAACCAATGGCATTCTCAGCTTCAAGGCAGCCGGCTGTCGGCGCTGCCGTCGCTGCATGAAGTCGAATACACTTATTGACTTTTCTGAAGTATTTTTTCGCCATGTCATCGCTACCATATGATCGCTACACCTCACGGCTGACAGATCGCCTGAGGTGAAAGCACAGTTATGGTTAGTAATCATGGGCAGCGCTCTCTATGGCAGCGCTAGGAAGGGGCTAGCAGGTGCTTCAGCACCCCCAAGAAAGACCAAAGCACCCCGATAGCACCCCCCACGACATTGCTTATTAATTTATAGTTTCAGGCCCGGAATGGCCATCGGGAGAATAGGGAGAATTCACGGTGGGCCGCTTTGCCCGCTTATAAATTGGGCCAGAAGATCGCCTGCTTTCTCTTTGTTTTTTTCACACACCGAATAACAGGATATGCCTTAAGTTTGTTAAGTTACTGTGTGACTGAAAAGTAAGCTAATAGGCTACATTATGTTTTAATCTAATTAAGCGCATGATCAGACCGTGCATTAAAAAGTGCAGTTCAGTTGTCGCGCATGTTTCTCAAACACAAACCATAATTTATTGTTGTGGAGGGAGTTAGCTAGATTAAGCTGAAGCGAAAAAAATAAAATGGAAGGGATAAGATCCCAGGAGGAACTGAAAAAGCCAGGTAAAAAATTAAATTTTTGCTCGCATTAATGTGAAGTTCCGATTTCACCTCACATTAAAACCTTGACTAGGTCCTAGTAATCCTATTCTCACTTGATGACAGTATTTATGTGCACCAACGATGACGACCCACCACGTTGGGATGACAGTGACGACCATGTTGATACAGTTCGTTAACAGACCACCAATGGGCTCATGCACATGGTTTATTATCGTTAGCTATTTGTAGTAGACATACCCATTCTCCATATAGGCCTAGTTGTTGCGAGTGCACGTATCGCAAGGGCACCTATCGCAGCGTCTAAATAGGCAGTAACCCAGACTCTGGCCCGCCGTCTAGTGGCGAGGAAAAATACTGGCCCGTGGCCCAAGTTACTTGCCGACCCCTGCTGTATAGTATAGGTGACAGGTCAATAAATACCATTATACTGTATAGTATCAGTGACAGGTCAATAAATACCAACATACTGTATAGTATCAGTGACAGGTCAATAAATACCATTATACTGTATAGTATCAGACAGGTCAATAAATAGCATTATACTGTATAGTATCAGACAGGTCAATAAATAGCATTATACTGTATAGTACTTTTCAATGACATCAGTTACTCCAGATGTTCAGCCTGTTGCAACTGTACGGTTTGTGTTTGGGTTTTTTGTCAATTAAGTTCAGAATTATGTTTGATATATTTGTTTTGTATTTAATGTCACAGGCTAGTTGCAAACCTTTCAATTTTGAGATCTATTTCCAAATGGATAAATTGCTTGCCAGCTCAATCTAATTTTAGATACAGTTTGTTGTCCCAAGCTCAACACGCCATCAATGCAACAAGCTTGTTAACAGTTAGTGTACATCACCTAGCAGTAGGGCTGAATTGGGGTGGACACTTTCACACAAACTGAGATGTGGCTCAATTTACAAATAATTGTCTGTATCGACACATTCGTTTTGGAAGATGTAATCAATTTGAGAAAAAGCCAATGGATAATGATGCTTATTGTCTTTTTGATAATGTCCATATTATGTGATGTTCTCCCACTTGGTGGGGTTCTCCAAAGTGGCCCTAGGGGTTTAAGGAAAATAGTTTAGCATAGTGTCTGCTGTATGTTTGGCGCACAGCCTTCTTTTTGTCTTTCTGAATTTGTCTGCATTAGAAGTGTGATCGTTAATTTGTTTGAGCCAATCTGTTGTGGGTTGGTATGCAGAAGATGGCCCTATTTGGTCAACAATTGAGTCAATATAATAGCAAGAACAAATTAGCAAAGAGAGACAAGGGTCTCTCTTTACTGTCATTCTATCATACTAGCATTACATCATTACTTTAAGACATAAACATCAGTCAATCAAGATGATTCTGAGAACATTGAAATCTTACGGAAGTTCTACGATAATGCTGGCTCTCACTGGGACATCTACAGGAAAGGAGGACCAGAGTTTCCTCTACTGCAGAGGATGTGTTTGTTGGCTACCAGTCATAAGCATCTGCAGTCAACTGACATCTACTAGCCTCAGATACAGTATCTGCAGTCAACTGCAGGCCCACACACATGCTTCACAGAGTTCCAGTGAAATGTCTCAACAAGCAAGCTAAATCCTTAGCTTGCTTTCTGTTATGTAACACCACATTAACTTGCCATTATTTGCATTACTATTTCATTGTAATAATAGTTTATATAAATGTATAATGAAGCACATTAGATACAGATAGATTTACCTCATGGGCAGATCTTTTTAAATATAATTATATTTTTTTAATTTTGAAAGGGAAAATTCACACTAAAATAAAAAATACAAATGTTTCCTCTCATTTGTAGTGCTATATATCCATCTACTGTAGATTTTTTTGGTGTGATATGGGCCATAGAAATGTCTGTCTTTTCTTGAGTAGTAGTTTGGTAGAAAGAAAATTGTTCCTACTTGAAAGTGCTCACAACAAGGTCTGTGGATTATTTTGAGTAACCAGGTCATGATCTCTGGAAAGAGACAAAACTAGTTTTTTCAATGTATTTTTTGGAGCTTTAAGCACAACATGCCGAGTGAAGGGAGACATATGTACGGCCAATATCTCCCAACAACTGGGTACTCACTCCAAAACAATCTAGATTAATGGATAGCACTACAGATAACAGGAAAAATACAGTCTGAGGAAGATAATTATGAAGAAATTATGGGTCATCAGTTAATACATGATATAGAGTGCTAAAAAAAGTTTATATAACCTAGAATTATTACACAGTTATTATATGAAATGTAAAGCTGTGTATTAGGAAAACCACGTAGGAATGCAGAGAGAAGTTAGCCAGAGGCCCTAGAGGAAGTGTTTCTCTTCACATAAATCATGGAGGAACCAGACTATGTTGCGTATATACATCACCTCTAGGCCCACTAGTAGTTTTCTAAGGACAGTGTAGAAGAATCAAGCTATAAGTGAACCCGATGACGGAAGGCAGTGACAAACCAGGGTGTAGTGGGAAAGTCCTGAGTACATTTCTAAAATGGAAATCCCCGAACAATGCAACATCAGCAATAATGTAATCTGACTTGTTCTCTAGATCAAGTCAATTTGATCTCTAGAATCAGATCCAATGGAAAACCTTGGGCACATACAGTGCCCTCCAAAAGTATTGGAACAGTGAGGCCAATTCCTTTATTTTTGCTGTAGACTGAAAACATTTGGGCTTGACATCAAACGATGAATGTGAAACCAGAGATCAACGTTTCAGCTTTTATTTCCAGGTATTTACATCAGGATCTGATGCACAAATTAGAAAATATCACCTTTTTGTTCGAACCCACCCATTTGTCACGTGAGCAAAAGTATTGGAACATATGACTGACAGGTGTGTTTTGTTGCCCAGGTGTGTCCTATTACATACATTATTCAATCAATAAATACCACTGAATGTCTACACTCAGGTTCAGATTGGGTAAGATAGGTTTTGTCTATGCAGACTGTATTCAGAGGTGAAAACAACATGAAAACCGGAGCGCTGTCTTTGGGTGAAAAACAAGCAATTGTGAGTCTTAGAGAAGATGGAAAATCAATCAGAGCCATTGCAGAAACATTGGCCATAGCCAGTACAACCATTTGGAATGTCCTGAAGAAGAAGAAAACTACTGGTGTACTAAGTAACAGACGTCGAACAGGTAGACCAAGGAAAACATCAGCAGTTGATGACAGAAACATTGTGAGAGCTGTAAAGAAAGACCCTAAAACAACTGTTAGTGAGATCAGCAACAACCTCCAGATGGCAGGAGTGAAGGTATCACTATCTACTGTTCGCAGAAGACTTCATGAACAAAAGTACAAGGGCTACACCAGAAGATGCAAACCACTCATTAGCAAGAAGAATAGGAAGGCCAGGCTGGAATTTGCCAAAAAGTACAGAGATGAACCTCAAAAATTCTGGGACAAAGTTTTATGGACTGATGAGACAAAGATTAACTTTTACCAAAGTGATGGAAAGGCTAAAGTTTGGAGAAAGAAAGGAACTGCTCATGATCCCAAACACACAAGCTCATCTGTGAAACACGGTGGAGGTAATGTCATGGCTTGGGCTTGCATGGCTTCTTCTAGGACGGGCTCATTAATCTTCATTGAGGATGTAACACATGATGGCAGCAGCAAAATGAACTCGGAAGTCTACAGAAACATTTTGTCTGCCAATTTAAGGAAAGATGCAACCAAACTGATTGGCAGAGCCTTCATCATGCAGCAAGATAACGACCCAAAACACACTGCCAAAACAACAAAGGAGTTCATCAGGGGCAAGAAATGGAAGGTAATAGACTGGCCAAGTCAATCTCCAGACTTAAACCCTATAGAGCATGCATTTTACCTGCTTAAGAGGAGACTGAAGGGAGGAACCCCACAAAACAAACAACAACTGAAAGAGGCTGCAGTGAAAGCCTGGGAAAGCATCAAAAAGGAAGAATGCAAAAGTTTGGTGACGTCAATGGGTCACAGACTTGCTGTAGTTATTGAAAGCAAAGGATTTGCAACTAAATATTAAGTCTTATTCACTTAAATATGTTTTAAGTATATCTGTTCCAATACTTTTGCTCACATGACAAATGGGTGGATTCAAACAAAATGTGATATTTTCTTAGTTGTGCATCAGATCCTGATGTAAATACCTGGAAATAAAAGCTGAAACGTTGATCTCTGGTCTCACGTTCATTATTTGATGTCAAGCCCAAATGTTTTCAGTCTACAGCAAAAATAAAGGAATTTGCCTCACTGTTCCAATACTTTTGGAGGGCACTGTAATTTACGATTATCAACTTGACGAATGAAGATTTCAGGGATGTGTAGAGATGTGTGATAGATTTCCCAAAGGAGGGGTTTGAGATAACTAAGTGAATAAAAAACACAACTTTGGAGAGACAATTTTTTGTCCCGATGCTTTGATCTGTTATGAATTATTGTATTAGTAATGTATTTTAAGTACACATTTCTGAATATCTTAATAAATAAATGCAGATAAACACATTTTGTATAATCAGAATGTTTTAATGAAATGTCCAAAGTTACTGAACACAAAAAAGCACAATAGTGAAATAAAAAATACAAACAGAAGATATACCCTGGACACAATTATTGACACCATTTTGATGAGTTCAAATTAGTTCTTCAAACAAAATAAAAAACGAATAAGACTCACCTGTACTTAATTGTCAGCGTTCATGTGACCTCAATTAACCAATAAAGGATGGTTTTACTGCATAAATAATGGCTGTTTGTGTTGCATTTGCTTATTCACAATGATGAAGAGAAGAGAGCTGTCTGAGAGCATCAGAAATGCTATTATCCAAAAACATCAGAATTTCAAAGGCCACAGGCAATCGCCAAAGATATTGAAATCCCAGTTTCAACAGTTTGGAATGTTATCAAGAAGTTTCACAGTCGTTAAACTGTTAAGACACTTTCAGGACGTGGTGCAAAGAAGAAACACAATGAGTGAAATCTGCGACGATTGGTGCGGTTTGTGGAAAAAACACCATGCAAGACATCTACAGAGCCTAAAGGCTGACCTGGAGCAATCTGGAGTGGTGGTTTCCGCCCATACCATACGCTGCACACTAAACAAAGTAGGGCTCCATGGGCGAAGACCAAGGAGGAAACCACTATTAAAAGAAAGGCACAAAAAAGCAAGACTAATGGTGTAGGTTCCATCATGCTGTGCGGCAGGTTTGCTGCCTCTGGTACCGGAGGCATTGAATGCATCAAAGGAATAATTAAATAAAGGATTACCAAGGCATCTTAGAATGAAATATCTTACCCAGTGTCAGACTCAAACCTAGTTTGAGTCGAAGGTCTTGGGTCTCTCAGCAGGACAACGACCCAAAGCACACCTCCAACAGCAGAAAAGAAAAGGAAAAGATGGACTGTTTTAAAGTGGCCAGAAATGAGTCCTGACCTAAATCTCATCGAAAACCTTTTGAAGAGAACTGAAATCTGCCATTTCAAAGAGGAATGCTAGTAACTTAAAAGAGCTTGAACACATCGTAATGGAAGAGTGGCAGAATCTACCAGCAGATAGGTGCAAGAAACTTCTTGATGGCTACAAAAAGCATTTGAAGGCTGTCATTGTTGGCAAAGGTCCTGAAACCAAATATTAGTGAGGTTTGACAATAATTGTGTCTGGGGTGCATTTTCTGTTAGTATTTTTATTTCACTATGATGCAAGCTTTTTGTGTGCGTGTTCAGAAACTTTGGACATTTCTTAAAAATATTCTGATGATAAAAAATTGGTAATTTGCATTTATTTCTTACAATATTTTGCACATTCAAACAATGGATTTTGGTGTTTCAAAACCCATTAACACTTCCCTGCTGTATGACTATGTTAAGCCTGTGTTCTGCTCCTCACTTTCACCAATTCTGGAGGAGGGGATCCCTCTCTGAAATGCTCTTCCCAAGGTTTCATTGGGAGGAGCGGCATTGAGTTTTTCTGGGAATTATTTCCTTGTCTTCCTTGAGGGTTTAGGTTGGTTGAGGGGCAGTTCTATTGGCGTATGTGAAGCCCTCTGTGACATGCTTGCGTGTAAAAAGAGCTATACAAATACATTTGTATTAGATTTTTTTATTGATTTGTACATAAAATGTAGGGGTGCCAATAATTTAATCATTTTTATTTTGGGGTGCACTGTCCCTTTAACACTTTTGTGTCTTGGAGTTGTTGCAATGTTCTGTAACTCATATTACTGACACATTAATTCAACATTCAGAAATGTATTTTAGTTTGGCAAAATAACATGTTCTGCATTAATTGTAATGAGTGCATGGTTTAACTGTTAAATAAAAATTTTGTGAATTATGAAAACTTCAAAACTTTGTTTCCGTACACATGAGCATAAAGAGGGAGTTCTAGTGAGCTGAGTAATGGATGCCACCTGATTCTAAAGTATGTGAACATATAGATTGTGTTGTTTTTGGTCCCAAACATTTTATTAACATATGTTATAATTTGTTTTTTTCAAAATGAATTTGTTGCACCTAACAGGAATTGTATAACTCAGTCAGTCTCATCTATCAGCATTTTTATTACACAGGAAAGAATCTTTTGTCTTTTTAAAGGGAACAGAGATTACAGTAGATTCTTGTAACCTTCAGCAAGTAAAGTCCTGTTATTCTAAACCACTGTGGGGGATGTCACTTACCTGTCACTTCCTAAAGAAGGCATGGTTTATTAATATCATCCAGTGGAAATGAGATCTCTGGGTACATAAGCCACCCAGTCACTTTCCATTGTTCACTGGCATTTTGGAGTTTGTCATTGTTCTGGACACCTCCCTCCTGTGACTATGGTAAGTTCCTGGTAAACTGTTTTATATTGTTGTGGTTGTGAACTTGAATGAACAGTGAACAGGAATAATGTTTGGAATTCTGAACTAAAGATGCTCTCTTTTATTCAGTGAGATAGTTTCAACAGTTTATATGAAAAAGTGAAACACTGTTAAATAGGCATGCATGGACAGATGATTATCTGAAATTCTGAAATGAGAAAACATTTGATCAACTCATTATGGAATACAAAGTTGTGAATATATATGCTAATTCCCTTCATGTAGATAGATGACCAATCCTTGTCATGAGACAGCGAGCAATGCTAAAGTTGAGTTTCAGTGTAACTGTTGGAATGCTCTCTGTTCTTCCTGTCCCCAAAGGCGCCCAAGAAGGCCAAGAAGAGGTCGGCGGATGGGGCCAACTCCAACGTGTTCTCCATATTTGAGCAGGCTCAGATCCAGGAGTTCAAGGAGGTGAGACGTCCCCTCTTCTCATCTACAGATGAGACACAGTAGACAGGCCACTACACAGACAAACCTTACAAAACCATCTTGACATGAAATGATCTTCATGAGAATCTCAAGCCCAATATATTGTGGTGTTATTTGTGCATCTCGGAGTCATAGCTCTGTGTTTGGATTCTGTGTTCTTAATCAGGATGTGTGTCCGCCACTCGAACAACTTTACCAGCCATGCACTGTTGATGCAGTTGTTAGGCGAAGAGTTCTACAGACCATTCTTGGCACAAACCACTGTAATACTTTTAACTGTGCTCTTCTTGGCCTCGTCTGCTGCACCTACTAGGCGCACTATTTGTACAAAGTCTGCTAAATGAATGCATGTAAATGTGAGACACCAATGTCTTCAATTTGCCTACAATAGCTCAACTTTCCATTAAGCATTACATTAACTTATGTTCTGTACATGATTGAGTACTGTACTGTATGCACACCTGTTTTTATGCATGAAATGAATGAATGCCAGGCATCTGATACATGCAGTCTCACTCTTTAAACCCTGGCCAGATATTCCGAGCCTATCATCAGTGATTAGGCGGGAGATAAAAGGCACATGCCCTGGATGCCGCTTAGAAACCGCAGGGAGCAGCAAGTAAAAAATATATTCCTAGCAACAATGCTCTAAACTAATAATAATACATTTTATTTCTAAACTAGAGAGGCAAATGCTGTAGTTGATGGTGAAGCCTGTGACATGTGAATAGAAGTCATTCCATTCAAATCCTTTTTATTTTTGTGCGTAAAAAATATGCACACTATTAATTGCATGTGACAATTATACGGCAACAATAAGCGTTCACAGGGCACACATACTTACTCAATGATAACAGTACATCGTGATGGACCTGCGTACTGTGTATGGCTGCTGCACTCACTATCCCTGCTCCTCCAGACTGTCTGTGTTGTGGCTGTACACTGGGGCAATTTCACTGCCTGCCTCGTTTATGTATCTAACTGCTCTAGAACAGGGAGTTGTACCTCAGATAGAACCCCTCTGCCTGGGCCAAAACGTATTTGCCGTAACCAGGAAAGGTTTAAATTTATGTGTAAGCATTCTCACTCAAACAAGGGCGTAATTATATGGGGGGACAGGGGGACACGTCCCCCCCAATATTTAAAGAAGAACAATTTGTCCCCCCCAATTTGTTCATACTGTATGATTATGCGGGCAATATTGATGGCTGCTAGCCTACGTCTTTCTGTCCAGCTCCGAAAATATCAAATCCCGGCCAGTCCATTTCCCAAATCCATTTGACTTGCCTTACACATTAACGAAATTTCTCCATGTCATGTTTTCCCTATAGCTTTTACGTCAATGAGTGAGTTAGCAGTGCGACATCAGACAGACGTTTAGGACATATTTATGGATGGTAAATATCCAGTATTTGGCTAACATAATCCCTGAGATAACGACTGTGAATTACACTAGAATTTTGAATTGTAGAATTAGTGCGAATTTAGATTGCAATACCTATACAGGATGTTGCTTTACAGCAAACTGCGATAAGTCAGTGACTAGTCAAAGCTTTGACAGCGTTTTGGGCTACGTTCCTGTTCTCTGAATTGGGCTATCTAGCAAGTTATTTTAGAGTCCTGCCATTTGTTCGTTCTTCCTTAATCATTTTCATCCCTATGGAATTGCGTTGCTGTTGTATTTCGCAGTGTAGTGGCCAAAAAACGAGACTTCAACAGCTGACGTCTGTAATTTCTTTGGAAAGGAAAAAAAAGTATGTTTATGGAGATGTTAGACATTATTAACAGAGTAGTAGTTAATTTAACATGATTTAAGGTACAGGACACCAAACTGACATTAATAGCTCTTAACTGACATTGTGAGTGAATGAATATAGGTGGGGTAAGCCCAACACAGAAAGTCCCACAGCTGTCCCCCCCAATGTTTGATTGACTATTTCGCCCTTGCATTCAAATGCATGTCTAATAAGTTCTAAACAAACAGTGAATGTAATATCATTGTATAATATTGCAAAGCACTATCTTGTTAATTATGTATGTAACATTAATCTAGTAATGTAGTAAGTTTGTAGGTTTTAGTTAACTTCTTGAATTTTAGTTTTAAGTATTATTTTCGGTATTTGATAAGCAAGGTATTGTGACAACTTACCCCAACCCAACAGTGCCCATGCCCTCAACACAAACCTTGACACAGCTGTTCAAGCTTAATATGAAATCATACTTCATCCTCACCTGTATCAGACTGGTCAATTGTTGTAGTTTCTTGTTGACCACACATTAATAACCCCAAAAAACTTGAAATTCTACTTTTAGGTGGGAAATATACATAATTTCACAATATTTGACTTAGATTTTTCTAACCAACAAAGACAGACTCTAATCACAAAAGCAAACAATTATCTAATTTGATGTTTGACACTAAACCTTACACTTTTACAAAATTCTTTAGTAACAACCACGTTGACAACTTGCATTGGTCAAACATTTACATTTATTCATTTAGCAGACACTTTTATCCAAAGCAACTTCCAAGAGAGAGCTTTACAAAGTGCATAGGTCACTGATAATAATACATTACATGTATACCTCCATTCTGGCAGGCCTTCACCATTATGGACCAGAACAGGGATGGATTCATAGACAAAAATGACCTCAGGGACACCTTTGCTGCACTGGGTTGGTTACATTTTACTGTTCTTTATTTCTCAGTAGCCTATTAGTATTGAGATCTTAATCAACCTGGCATAGTTTTCTTTAATATAGGTAAAGTTGAATAGATAATCACACCTTACAAAATGAATATTTCATATTATGAAAGAACACTTTTGCAGTACTACAGTAGATTATTTGTGTTAGGGCAACTACCACTGCCATGCTTGTTGTGTTTGTTAATGGTAAATTCACCCTTTCTGTAAGATTGTCATATTGTTTGGTTTATTGTCTTGTAGGGCACAAACAAATACATATTTTAATCATGTGCATGTAATAGGTCGTCTTAACGTGAAGCAGGAGGAGATTGATGAAATGCTTAAGGAGGCTCCTGGCCCCATCAACTTTACCGTATTCCTCACAATGTTTGGGGAGAAACTTAAAGGTAAGATATGATTGAATCTTGATTTGAATCTTTAATCTAGATTTGTAATTCTTTAAAGGAGCTTTGATAAGCAGCTGTGTCTCCCCAGGTGCTGACCCAGAAGACACTATCCTCAACGCTTTTAAAGTATTTGACCCAGAGGGAAAAGGTGTCTTGCGGAAGGATCAGTAAGTATATACAGTACATAATATTTTCTTACATTTGTGCATTTGGACTGTACAAAGGGGCCTGTAAAGCATATCTGATTTTACAAATGCAGCATGAGAATAGCCATTCCTGCAATGTACTGTCGTGTCCTTTTTCATGACTAGCCCATGAACCAATTTAAGTTAGACCGTATAATCGAATAATACTGCCTCTCTCTCCAACTCAGCGTGACACAGATGCTGACAACGCAAGCCGACAGATTCTCACCTGAAGAGGTTAGATACCCAGCCTTCATAGTCAGAATGCTGTGTTCACTTTAGTGAAATTAGTTGCCGAAAGTTTATCGTATTACACAATATTCTTGATTGTGTCCTAGATGGAGCAGATGTTTGTGGCCTTCCCTCCAGATGTGGCTGGAAATCTGGACTACAAAAACTTGGTGCACGTCATCACACATGGAGAGGAGAAGGACCAGGATTGAATCCACCCACATTATTGAGCAGTCTAGCACATGCCCACTTCTGAAATCAGAAATAGAGAGTTGGAACAAAGATAAGATTGAGGATTATTATTTGCTTACTTTGCTGTCAATCATATTAGCAAATCCTTTCTTCCCTCCCCAGTATTTTATCCTCAGGCCAGAAGAGTACACCGGTGACCATGTTAGGCTAATTGGGGTCTAATAATATGGACTGCTGAGTATGTCAGATGAGCAGTGAAAAACTGCTGATGAACCTGTTGAAGTCAAGAAAGATTTCCCATTTCAATAATGTGCAGCCGTTCTTAATTATTTTCTTTTGTGCAAGTAAATAAATTGTAACTTGGATGTCAAAGTGTTTAATTGCTTACTGTACTGTACTTCGGTTGACACCCATTTTACGAAATGTTGTTGACACACCAAATTGTTAAACTGGAACCTTCCATTGTATAGTGGGAAGTATATCTCAACCAATCTCACAATCTGATTGGTTGAGATATATAGTATGGAGTTTCATTTACTGTGGATGCTGACAAAGGTGTGATTGGTCTCTGGCCTGTAACGCAGGAGAAAGGTGAACGTTCACTGTCCCTGTTCACTGCAGATACTTGAACAAACATTTAGCTTTTGGGTTAACAAAACATACATAAACAATAAACAAGTTAAAGCAAAGTAATCAAAAACTATTAAAAGTTAATAAACAAGTTCAATATGAATTAAAGGTATAATAGATGGTTTGAATTCAAGAGGAATCTTTTCTCAGAAAGTGTAATCTAAAAAAAGAAAAAGGCTCCTGTGCTTTCTGTTCCATATTAAAGTATTTGTTTTGCAAACTCTTTCATCCAAACAACATTTATGGGGGGATTTGAACTTCAAACCTTCTGATACGCAGTAAAAGGAGCAAAACCCGTTCCCACCTTAGGAAAGCACTTTAGCCAGTGCACCTCAGGGGAGTTGGGAGAAGAAACGCAGCCAGCATCTTCTGTGGTCTGTTCAGAGAGAGCTAGTTCTCTCTCTCTGTTTACACTTGCTGACTATGGCTTGTTGTCTGCTATGCTAGGTCACCTAGCATCTAAGGTCGAGCTGCAATGAGGATCAGATTTTGTCTGTTTCACACAGAGTTCTAACACTCAACAGTGAATGTGAACTATGGTATTTTGACTGGACAGCTGGACATCATTTTGATAGACACAAAACAATTGGATATGATCCCAAAATCAACCTACCACAAGACAATGCTAATTCTTAGGACAGTTTGGGAAAGAGGGGCGGGGTTCAGGAAATACAGCTCATGACTGCTGCCTGGGAGACATCATTTCTTGATTATCCTGTGATTGACATGTCTTGGAATGTCCAGATTGGCTGCTTTGTTTGATGAAGGTGAATTCTGTCATGTAGAAGTTGGTGACGGGTCAAGACCTGAAGTACAGCTGGAAGCACTCTCTGAAAAGAAAGAAGGAGGCAGGGGCTTCTGCTGGTGGAGTTGATGTAAGGATGTGGAACATCATATTGTCTGCTTCTTCGTATGGCTGATCAACAGTGTGGCCTCTCTCAGGAATTCTGCAGTAGAATACATTTCGACGTCCCAATGCATTCACATGAATGCAATTTGAGACGGTAGATTAAATCTGAAACATTTATACATATTTTGACACAACGTCTTGTATACACGTCCGTAGGTATGAAAATGAAATGCGTCTGATAATACAGTGTTAGCAGGATGATCCTGCACAAGCAGACTGAAGTGCTCTCCAGTGAAGAAGAACAGAATAAACCATGTCTGGAGGAGGGGATTCCTCACTTAATTGCTCCTCCCAAGGTTTCTTCAATTATTTCTCAATGAGTTTTACTGGGAGTTTTTGCTGGCCTTCCTTGAGAGTTTAGGTTCGTTGAGGGACAATTCTATGGGCATATGTGAAGCAATCTGTGACATTGCTTGTAAAAAGGGCTCTACAAATAAAAAGTGCTATACAAATGAAATTAGATTTGAAGAAAGGAATACACTTCCCATGTGTCCGAGTGAGGAAGAAGAGAGGCAGAAATGGTTGTCTTCTGAGGTCACGCACTGATTCTGACCAACAGGTGTAGGGGCTTCAAGAATCGAGGTGGGCTAATCCCTCTACAGTCCAAACAGGGGGTCTGGAGAGACAAAGTGTTATTTTAGTGCATGTGATGATGTGAAGAGGGTAACATTACATGTGGAGAAGCAGACAGCGGGATGCCAGTGAGTGATCCCCTCGAGCTGTTAACCCACTGAGCTGGTTCCACCCGGAGTCCTTGGGCACAGAGGTGAGAGCCTTGTTTGGCCCAGCTAGGTCACCAGCAGGGAAGCATTTCAAGCCCTTGATGGCACTGTGATTGTATGCAGAGAGCTTTGTTTAGACAGTTTCACCAAATCAAACTCTCCAAAGTTTCCAGCCATTGGTTTTGGATATGAATGATTTAGTTCTCTCACTACACTGTTATTTATGCTTAACTAATAGCATGATGTTGTGATTTACAAAAAGAAACTTTCCTGTTTTTTGTATGAAAACATTGTTGTGCAAAGACGTTTTACGTTTTGGTGACTTTTTAAATTATAATTAAGAATGAACTGATCCGTGTGTATTTTGCTGTTCAGGAAATCCTTGGTCTGGTAGAGGTGACACGAACTATAGGGTCCCACAACGATTTCACCATATTGTATTTCTACAGCTCTGTCACTAGGTAGGTGTGGTACAATAGTCTTGGTTACTATCGAGCCATGCTGATAGGCTACTGTCCAGACATTTTTTAACATGAAGAACAACGAGTCTTTGTTATGTATGCAAAAATACCACCACATCAATTTAGGAAATATAGAGGCTCAAATGCACAAATAAAGATTGCATTTAAATACACCGCAAAGTCGAAATATGTTGTAGTGATACCGGAGCAAAATGGAGGACTAAATGACGATGACACAAAAATGTCATAATTTAAAATACTTGGCATTTCAATTATTGAAATATGACTGTACAAATCAACTAATGCTATATTGTTTTATTATGACTATGGTCGTCTCACAGATATCAGGCACAAATGAGGACTGATAATGAGTACGATGTGAGCTGCAGCTCTTTAGGCAGACTTTGGGTTGAAGCCCGTCATCTTCTTCTTCCCTCGAAGCTGTGCAGAAGGTGCCCTGGGAGATTTGCCCTGCTCGGTGCGCATCACACAGGAAAGAACTCGCTCACGCAGACTCTGGAAATCCAGCAGCACTTCACTGCCTGTAACACATTTTTTACAGGGACAAACTGCACTTGCATGTTGCATCATGGAGTTTAGGATCATTCAAAAAAGGTTCTAGATCTGTTCTCCAGAATGGTGTGCGTTGGCACTAACCCAGGCCCAGCAGGGAGTCTGTGGAGGTGTCGTCCATGGCGGAGGAACACGGAGCTTCGATGGTGGAGTGGGTCACACCAGGCAGCAGGTCACAACTGGCCAACAGTGGGTTTAGAGGAAGAACCTCCATCTTCTCAGCGTGCGTGAAGCTGCACAGGGCCAGAACCATCAGGAGCTCATGCATCTGCTCCTCCAGGATACCTGGGCAGCATAGGAACACAAAACCCAAGTTAACATGTACCTAATAAAGTGCCTTTCACTCTTTGACAGATTTTTACATTATTCAGTCGCTTGCCTTTGGTCTAAAAATTGATATTCGAAACATAAAAAGTGATATTGGAAACATTAAGTGTAATTTCTTCTTCTCATGGTCAGTTTTTGAAGGACACCCTTTAAGAGGTTTTTAAACAACATAAATCCCTCTTTAGGGAGTCTTTATAAGTGAAGTTGAAGACTTAATGAGCAGTCAATTTACTGTACATTTGCATGCATGTTCCACCATGCCTGGTGGTTTAGATGGTAACTCTAAACTATGACTGGTAAATGCAGACCGTTTCATAACTCTAACCCCTGAAATACTGCAATTTTCTGCTGTCCTTTCTATTTGCACTATTTACTGATAAAAGCACTCGCTAAATGAATAAAATGTAAATATTTACATAATTGTCAGAACCTAGCCTTTCAATGGGAGGCTCAGCTGAGCATGGTTCTCACACCTACCAATGAACTGAACCACGTTGTCATTGGTGACCTCAGCGCTGCAACCTAGCTTCACCGTGATAGGGGAGGGATCACACTTCATCTTAGCAAACAGGTTACCGATGGCACCTTTATATTCATCCAGGAACTTGAGTACACCCATGTGCTGGCCCTCTAGAGAGTTGGTCAGCTCACACTTCTGTTTCAGCTCTCCCTGTCAGACACACAGACAAGACAGAGAATGAAATAGCAATTTTCAAATTAATAGAAGGTTTAAATCATCATCATATGTATTCTATAGAATGGGTGTCAAGTAAACAAATCCAAATGGCCTAAAGTTGCTAGAGATTGGCTAGCGTTATCTTCACCTAATTTAACGTTTTATTAGGCAACATTTGTCCTTGCGAACAATAAGCGTACTGACAACAGAGGTCTGTTGGATCACATAAAATATGTGTGAGTGTATGTTTGGAATAATATTGATCTGGGTGTAAGACAAGATAACTACTGGGCCACACATGTGCTTTGTGAGTACTGATAGAATCAAACTTAATATGGATGGACGGAACCAAAGCAGCACATACAAATCTGTGAAGGGAAAATACCTTCAGACTACCATTAATATGTTTAAATAAAAATGGTTAAACTCAAATAATTTCACGCTAGGCATTCTTTGTGCAGGTTTCTCACCTCCAGTTGTTTGACCTGTCCACACCACAGCTCAACACACTGTTTATTGTCCAGCTCAATGTGCAGGATGTCATTCTGTAGAAAGGCAAGTATCACAAACCACAGCATTGCATGTGAGGAAACTCACTATTAGATGCTCGCCTGGTCACACATACTGACTCCCAACTCCTTCTGTGTGTAAAATACTATGAACTGTGAGTGAGTGTGACCTTGACCTTGAGCTTGTTGATGCGGTCATTCAGCATGGTGCTCTTGTTGTTCAACTCGTTGATGAAGTTGAAGTAGGCAAAGCTCTTCCCTTCGTTTTCAACAAAGGCCTTGCCAATCTGTCGCAGGTCGTTCTCTCTGGCCACCTCCACAATCAGCCGGTGCACGGCCTGGTAGGTCTCCAGGCTCTCGCCCCCCATTCGCTCCCGCTGTACTTGCTCCAATTCTGGGGCAATTAAAAAAATACTATGAAGTAACCAGAGGTTCAAGATAAGGAATATGTCATCAGACTCATAGTTCATACTTTTCTTTTTGGCCTCATCGTCCTTGCCCATATGCAGAGCGTCTTGGAACTTCTTGACCATGAAGCTGCGGAGCTTGATCTCGTGGTCAATGACCCTCTTGAGGTCAGTCATCTCGGTGTGGCAGAGGGATGTGTCCTTCTTGCTGTGTTCCCTCACAGCGAGCATCCGAGCCAACGCCTCAGACCTGGAACCAGAAAAACAGTCCTCATCTGACACAACAATATCAACGCAAAAGAATCACAGGCAGGTTTTCACTACTTCAAACAATAAAACGTTGAAACGCGCACACACACACACAGTCCCGTAACCTGACCTTTGGTCATATGCCAGGACAGACTTCTCAACTAGATCTTCCATGGTGTTATTCTGATGCTCAAGTTCTCTCTTCAGTTGCAGGTATATCTTAGTAAAATTGTTTCTCTGGAGACGCAGGTGGTCAATTTCATCGCGTAACACCTGGTTTCTAGAAAGCAGCTTGTTAAACTTGGTGGTTGCCTGCAAAATCACAGTGTTAAAATATTTGACAGTTATCTAAACTAGGCAAGCAAATACAGGCAAAAACTTACAGAATTTGTGTCTCATATGGGTCAAGTGATGGATTAATGGATTGTACTGATTTAAAATACTCCCTGGGATGACAAAATAAGACCCAGCATGGAGACCTAACCTCTTCGCCACAAAATCTGTCTACAGTTTTTAACCACTAGGGGCAAAAGAATCTGAGCAATTTGCAAAAACTCGTCTGTCAAGACCAGGATGGATACATTTACTTTTAAAAACAGGAGTTTTAGAAGAAAAAAAAGGCTTTGGTGTTTGGTTACTTAATTGTATATTTGGGAGCATGACAAGATTCTAAATTACACATCTCAGTTAGATAAACATAGTACCTGTTTAACGCGATCCTCCATTATGCTAATCTGTTTGTACTGAAGAAGGGGTCGTCTCTGGGTCTGGATCCTGTCCCCTACATTTTTCTTTTCATCCAACACTTTAGACTGAATGTCTTTCATCTTAGGAAAAAAGAACCAGCCTGAGAACAGTGCAGTCATTTTCTATCTCACCAAGTCCCTTGATACAAAATGTATCATTATCATTTTATAGGCAATCTATCTTATCTATTTTCTTAATAAATATAAGCTATTTAATAGTATACTAATAAAAACAAACAATATGATTTAACACATTCATCCCTACCTTCATGTCCATAGAAACCAGTTGTTCTCTGTAGTTATGAATAAAGGTGAGATATTGCTCACTGTCTGCCAGGATGCGCTGATATTCATCTTTAAGTTTTTCGGGTTTCATGTTATCCAGTGAGTAGGTCTTTATTGGAATGTATACATCAAGATTACATTCATATTTCCAGATTACATACATATTTCATATCTAATTTTGAAACTATACATTGTTATATTACCTGAATATGTAGGCCTACTGCAGGTGTATTCATCAGCACAAGAAAAAAAAATTCAATTAGAATGTTATGTAGTCGTTTTATAGGATGAATACCATAGAAATACATGCATTGAATCCCTTAGAAGAAAAGTCCAACACAAATGAAGAACATGCATAGCCTACTTAGATTAACTTCAAAATGTTTATACTGTTGCAGTAACATTCCAAATTGTTTTGTCATAATCGCTCAGAATTCTGCTTTGATTGGCGCGTAGACGTAGTAGCCATAGATAGGGTAGTACCCAAGCCCCCACCCCTTGCTCGGCTTGAGGCAACTGTCCCGGAGTAGTTTAGTGATATTAGGTACCCAGCTCGTTCCGGCGATTATATTCTATTAACTCAAAACAACATATCCAAATACATATCCAAATATATCCATATATCCATATATAAACGATCTATATAACCACCGGGGCCTTTGCCTCAAGTCGAGGAGCGAGGGGTGGGGGCTTGGACTAGTTATGGTAGCACAAAAGCGCCAATGTTTTATAAAAGTGACTGCGTGACTGCCCTCTAGAGTTTATAGTGTTTAAATCAATAGGTCTCTCGGACATCGCTTTTGACAGAAACTTCAGCCAAATGAATAACATGTAAAAAAAAATGTAGGCTAATATTTAAAAATAATGTAAATGTGTGACGGAGGTCCTTTCCTTTCCCAAATAAATGTGTACATCAGTCCAATATGGACACAGGAGAGAGCTAATAAACATTTTGTGTATTCGTATTCTGAGGGTGGGGAGATGTTATGGTGCATTGATCGGCGGCAGAACCATTTTGCTTCGTCGTAATTGAGCATATCAACGTCTAAACATGTGAACTTTAAGGTATATGCTTTTACTCTCGCCCGTAATTAGTCCCTGACACGTTGTGTTCACCCAAATGTTCTGGACTGCTCCAGGTTTGGTTGGAGTGAAGTGAGGAGGTAAAGGATTACAATACGGATCATTTGACTCTAGGCTATATTTATGCGACGCGTTAAAAGCTTGCTGTTGAATGCACATTGTTTTAATAACTGTCAGTAAATTTGATTTTATCTATTCGTAAATACCCTGTCCACGTCCTTTAAAATGGGATATGTTGTGTTAGTTGAGTGAAGGCGTGTAAGTCCTGTCTGTGTCTGGTACTCAAGACACCAATACCAGCTGTATGTATTGGTGTGGTAAATAAATGTCACGCTCGGCTTGCTTTTCAAAAGTGCTGTGTTGAGTACACACTAATCCAACCTACAGTGCACCCAACACCCATACCTTTTACGACCCAGTGAACACAGTTTCTTGCCTGCATAAGATTTCAGAACAGCTTACACATTGTCAACTCAAACTGCTGTTTATTTTTCTCAACAATTGTTATTCTTTGTATTTATGAATTACTGTAGGCTACTGTTCGACTAAAATTTTTAGTGTTTTGTAGTTATTTGTCCCTGTTTCTATCTCTCTCAAGTGTGTGTGTGTTTGTGTGTGTTTGTGTGTGTGTCTGTGTGTCTGTGTGAGTGTGTGTGTGTGTTCTCCTGCTAGGACTCTACCAAGTTGCTGTCGTGTCATCATTCATCGTTGTTCGTCCGTTCAGATCGTCAATAGACATCAGCGGATGACTCGGCTCTACCTGTGTCTTACATAATTATACTAATATTGATTGCAGTAGATGGTGGTACTACAAGCTGCAGGTGTGTTTAGGAGGTGCTGCAGCCACAGTTATTGTGGGTTGGTCTGGGTCAATGTCCTGGAGCGTTACTTCATTGCAGCCCTGCATACAATAGTATGTTTTTTTTCTTCTTTTTGCTCCTGTTGGTTGGCTTTAAGTGATATAAATGTGATGGTAAAAACAATCAGATGTAAGTTTTACATTGTACTGAGAATCTTATTAAAATGATGGCAGTCAACTAAAATCATTAAGGAAGTAGTATGGAACAATGTACATGAGATGAATTCAGAGTTAAAGAGAAAAGAGGCCAAACTGTAAATCTGGAAAGTCCATGCATGGTCGCACATTTGACTTGGGAGAACGAGTGAATCTTTCTTAATCTTTTGATTGATTGAACCGCAGCACACAGTTTCACCCAGGTTTTCACCCAGTATTGATTGCACCCATCCTTCTGTAATTAGGATAAGAGTGGTCTGAAATGAAGAGGGTCCTGAATTCTGAAACTATAAAAGCAGACTGATTGCTTTCATTACAGGGGATTTTATTACTTTGGACAATCTTACAATTCATGCTGATGTATAAAGTTTGTGAACATCACCTCAACTGCTGCCTCTTATTATTGAATATACAAATGTACACATTTATTTCAAGGAATTTCTGATCACAATTTATTTTTGAGATTTGTACAACAACGTTACAGAGAGCATCACATCTGCCCATCGAACTGCACCTAAACATTAGAAATGTGCTTCATGCTCGGATGAAGGCTGACTACACTAAAACATGAACATGATTAGTTTGATGGTCAAAATAAATAAGTGAAACTGAGGCAATGTCTGAGTTTTTTTTTCAAAGTTGGTGAGTGATGACCTAGCCTATGTCTGTGGATGTTGTCTAAGTATAGCCCATGTGTCTTGGGTTTTACCACCATAGTTAGATCTTCTCTGGGAAGGAACTCCAACTCAGTATGTTGCAGTATGTCACTCTTTCAAGATAATACTCCATCACAATTTACTTCCATGATAATTCAACTCTGGGACAGACTTTGCTCTAAATGATGGAGTCAGGTGGCTGAGCGGTTAGGGAATCAGACGAACTCTGAAGGTTGCCGGTTCGATTCCGGCAATGCAAATGACGTTGTGTCCTTGGGCAAGGCACTTCACCCTACTTGCCTCAGGGGGAATGTCCCTGTACTTACTGTAAGTCGCTTTGGATAAGGGTGTCTGCTAAATGACTAAATGTAAATTACTCTGAGACTGTATGGCATAGGCTATAGGCCTACTTGGTAGACTAAATCGCCAGGGGTCTGTTGCATCAAAGATGTTCCTGTTGATCATCCACTAGATGTCACTTTGATGTTATCTTGATTGATAAAAAAATATTATTTTTGACGAGTTATGGACTGGTCAATTTGGAGGCTCTTCCAGGTGGGGGCGAGCTACGTGTCCCAAAGTAGGGTTCTATGCTCTCTTATAGTATGTAGCTAAAAAAAACTAGTGCCAGCTAGATAATTACTTACGCCACTTGAAAACTTCTAGCCTGCATTCTGCGCTAAGATCTGTGTACGACCAAGGCTTATTGGTAACTAACGTTACCCAACCGTAAGAGCCGTTTTGATTCGGAGTGTATTCCAGGCACCATGGAAGATCTCGGTAAGTTCAGATCATTACATTTGCATTAATAAGCGTATGAACAGATTGTCAGATCGTATTCAATAATTAAATGAGACGAGTCAGTCTGAATCTTGACCATTCAAATAAACAGCTGATGACTGGCCAACTATACTGCCTCGCTACAGTGTAGCAGAGTGGCCATGCTAGCCAATGTAGTTATACCTCATCACTGTGTAGGCTACTGTGCATAGATCTGACAAGTTAAGTGATGGCCACCGTCGCCACCTTCATACAGTTGCCAACTTGAATAGTCTTTGCTCCGGAGATTCCTAGTAGATCGCTATGCAAATAACACTAGGCTACTACTACAGTAATAGAATAGCTGTGCTAGTTACTGTAGCCACCTGGATGGACTATGCTATAGAGCCAATTTCCACGTTAAAAGCGAATGTCAACCATACATTTTCACCACACACCACCCAATATTTTTTTGTTAATTAGCTTGAAAAATGAAGTGATGCAAATCAACAACGCCGTTTGACAACAGTCCTCTCATCCGAATAGTGAATTAGCTTGCTTCTGAGCTAGCTAACTAGCTAGCAAGCAAGCACCAAGTCGATGCATCACATTGGCTTGAGAATGATGTTGCCTGGGGGCGTCTCCACTGTTCAGAGCTCTGGCGATATGTTTGAGCAAATCTTACATTACAATTTTTATTCGTGCCATACAAAAATGATAGCTACATTTGAAGTCACTTGACTTCCTTCTGCTCCTTTTGTAGTCTTGCATGCGACTTGGCCAGCGAATTTATGACTACTGATTATTATTTTCCTTTGATTTACACTTGTGGTATTGTGAAAACCATATGGCAGCAACATTTAAGAAAATGCACAGAGGACATAAATAAATCAAATTAAAACAGCGTTATATAAGAAAACGATTGTAGGCTACTCAAAACTTCTTGACCACTGACTTTTTTTGAAGTGACGTACAGTAACCTATTATCAAACCCATGCATTTTAACTGGGTTTATTTGCCCAGTTAAGATGCATGGGTTTGTTAATTGTGGATACAAAAATAATTTGCCCCTCGCCGATAGTCTACATACAATTCGAATGGAATTTTGTTTCACCCAGTGAATAGTTTCTGTTCAAATAGTTGTGGGGACAATATGGATCTTATTGTTGTATCACAGTCAGCATTTGACTACAGGTTTAGTCCTCTCCCATGTCGCAAAGACAAAACAGTACTAACAAAGGTAACTCTCTGCACTCTCAGCAGAAACCCATATTACAAATACACTCAACCCAAGATCATTTAACAACTTCTCATCTTACCTAAGGTTTCTAACAGTTTTTTGTCAGAGGCAAAAATGTAGATTGGCCCAGTTATTCAGGTGTGACACCATGAAAGCGGTGCATTTATACGCTGTGGGGGAGGGGTTATCACTAACTCCTCCAGAAGTCTTTGTGTAGCTGAATATAGTTTCCACTACCTTGGAAAACAGAGTACCTTGCTGTTGTCTAGGCAGTAGATTAACAGAGACATTATCTTGAGGGAGGGACATTGAAGTGTATAACACAAGACCATGCCTAGCAAGATGGATCCCGACACTACAACAGTCTGTCTCTTCAGTCCATTACAGGAGAGGTGCTTAACCCTGCATACAGCTGGGAATGGGTACAGCTCAGTGGCAGAGCGTTTCACTACAGATCAATCCCCTTAAACGTCGCTTTGGATAAAATTGTCTGCTAAACTAATACAATATTATATTACATTGTTATTCTGGAAATCGCCCGAGCACAGCTCATTGATCCATAAGCATTGGAAGATGCGTCAAGATGAAAACAGAGGGGTAGACCAGGTTGGATAGGGTTCAAGACACGGTTTTTGTCATTGCTGTCATGTCTCCCCTCTGGAGGGGCATCTAAGAATACTGTAGGCATTAGTCTACAGCTTAATACTCGTAAGTTGCCTTGATGACTAGTACCGTACTTGACTCCTCTACTGGACAACGTTTTACATTTCTATACACACACGCAACCATATGATAGCATATTTCACTCTTGAGTGGATTAACTATGTTCATCAGAACATGATTCCCTATGACTGTATCTCCTGCACCAACCCCTCACACTCTCTCTCTCTCTCTCTCTCTCTCTCTCTCTCTCTCTCTCTCTCTCTCTCTCTCTCCCTCTCTCTATCTCTCTTTCTCTCTCCCTCTCTCTCTCCCTCTCTCTATCCCTCTCTCTCTCTGTCTCTCTCCCTCTATCTCTCTCTCTCTCCCTCACACTCGCTCTCTCTTTGGCATCAAACAGCTGCATTGTTTTCCAGTAGGGATGACTTGGCCCATCAGAAAACTGTCCAGGCGCCCTTGGCTGACCCCTATCCTGCCTCCTATCTTGTTGCCCTGGTGAAGACACACAAATACAGGCTTGTTCCATACCCTGTGACTCTTACTACCCCTAGAAACACATCCAATCAGAACCCAGGACCGAACATTGCTTGAGATGGAGAGCACAGGGAGCAATTTAGGCGGGCTAACCTCATTTGACTCTAATGTGGAATACTTGATTCTAGCCCGCCCCTTTACTAGTGAGTACCAAGAGGTCATGCTGGAGATGGAGACAGTCACAAGACCCTGCCCACTGCCCCCTTCCTTTATAAAATGAACGTGACTACTGAAGCCAAAACATCCTGGTGTGGATAGCCACATCTTGAATTCAGGTTTGTCTACAGCAGTGATAATTTTGACAAATTTGCATTAATAGTGAGTATACTATCCAGATCTCCTCAAGTTATGTACAATATGCTAGGTTATATTCATATATTTAGGGTTGTGCTTGTGGTGGAAAACTGAACAGTGAACTTAAATCCAGATAAGCAGTTAGTTGCATCATGCATGCATGTGTTCAGTTTGCCTCAAGCCTCAATCTGTCAACATGCAATTTGTGGGACGAAACCCATATATTTTACAGAGGTAAAACACTTATTTACTGTACTTTCAAAGAGGTGCATATAAAGAAATTGTTAAATTGGAACAGGTAGGCTAGCAGTTCAAGTAAGATGCATTTTAATATTTTCAGAGAAAATGCTGTCATCGACCAATGATAAGAAACTTCAACTTGGAGTATCTCAAGAACTGTAAAGTGAATTGTAAAACTAGGAAATCGCTGGTGCAAAAGGGTTACTGAAAGATGTGTGAGAAAATGTAAGCTTCAAACCTTGCTTCAAGAGGAGGTGGCTGAGGTGTGATCATTTGCATGGAAAATATTTTTCTTGTGTCAATGGTGGAACAGATTCCAGAATATTCTGATCATATCATGAGGTCACATAAGGTTGTTTTACTTTGCCTTAAGTCCAGAGAAGTGCTTAAAAGGTATTTTTTTCAAGAAATGTCATAGAATTATCTTACACTTTTGCCAACCCATTCTACCTTACCTTCAGCTGAATAAATTCCGTTTTGTGGGGGTTGTGTGACACTGTGCTACTGGTTTGTAGTGGTGATGAGGCATCTGTGAATGCTGTAAGTGAACATCTGTAACCACTGAAGCACTCACAATTCATCATTTAGAAAAAAACCTACACAAACCATCTGCTGCTCACCACTGACTCAATGGGTGTGTCTATTGTATTATTTTCATGGCTTTTTTGTCTTAGTAAAGCCAGTTCTTGCTTCTCCTACACTTTATTTTCACCCTGCTGTTTATAAATTGTAAGTATCTATCTTGTTTAACCTCTCTTCCCTCCCTGTATCTGTCATTGTCTCTTCCCCCAATCTTTCTCTTCTTCTTCACTTGCTCCATGTCGGTGATGTTTTTTGGAAGTGGGCAGGCGCAGGCATGTCAGGAATTTAGCTCATCTTTCTGCCCATCAGATAAGACGATGAAGGGATGAAGACAAAAGGGCTTACAAGAGAGGATTGAAGGGACATGCAGTTATTAAACACATTTTCATTTATATCCTCTCAAAAAAATATCATTTGCGTGTCCTGCAAGTGTATATTTCTTACTAATCAATGTCAATCAAACTATGTCCATCCTGAAAAACACGATACAGTGATCAGTCCCCATAGGGATCAGTAGTGATCAGTCCCCATAGGGATCGGAATTGGGCGTCCTATTCAACGCCCCAACCCCCCCTTCTCTGTCACACTCATAGTGACCCAATCCTGACCAATCAGGTGGAACCTGACGCTACCAGTGGCTCCCTGCTCTCTGCTCCTCTTCTCAGAACAACACGGACTCAACAGTATTTAGTGCCTTCAGACTTCTCACTTTTCCACATTTTGTTGTGTTACAGACTCAAATGTTTGACATTAGTCTGCATACCATGCCCCAAAATAATAATATTAAAATAAATCACATTTATTACAGATAATAAACAGATCTTATTTACATAAGTATTCAGACACTCGACTGTAGTTTCCTTTGACCATCCTAAAGGAGTCTAGACACATTACGTCATTTATCTTAAAATGACTTAATGAGAAAGCACCTAAGTTCATTTATCCGACGCTCTTATCAAGAGCAACTTATACAATGTTCAAAAACTGTGGAACTAAGAAGCATTATTAAGAAACATTATAAAATTAATTCAAAATAGTGGTTCTTTGAGAAGCACTGTGTCACACTACATCATTGTTAAGTGCTATGTAAGTTTGGCTAAATATTTCACAAGCTTCACTGTGTCAAAACATGTTTTCAATTCACCAGAATGAGATATTGTGTGTACATTGATGCAAAACTATTTAATAATTTGCATTTAAACCTACAAAGTCTACAATGCAACGACATGTGGAAAAAGGTAAGGGGTCTGAATACATTTACATTTAGTCACTTAGCAGACACTCTTATCCAAAGCGACTTACAGTAAGTACAGGGACATTCCCAGAGGCAAGTAGGGTGAAGTGCCCTGCCCAAGGACACAACGTAATTTTGCACGGTGGGGAATCGGTCCGGCAACCTTCTGAATACTAGCCCGATTCCCTAACCGCTCAGCCACCTGACTCCCTGCAATGTAAACGTGTAATTTCTCTATTTCCTTTTGATGACCCTACTACCCAAAACTGTCCCTGTGTCTGTCTCTCCATCTGAATCTCATCTTGTTCATGAAGTCTTTGTTGCTGACTGCATGCATCATTAGAAAAGGAAGAGAGTCTCCTCAATAATACCAACCATGTTTTTGCAACCAAGCAGGATTGCTTAGTATACAGTGTACTACAGTGTCTATACTTTCTGGCTGTCTCTCATTCCCTGAGCTCTCTCTTCTCTCTTGCTCGCTCGCTCCCTGAATATCTCAGTCATTTACATCTTTTAGTTTTCACACTTACACCATCATTTGAAAATGACATAAACAATGTATTTGGATATTACATATCTTTCCATAAGTTTCCTAGATGTTGTCCCAGGTTTTTTGTGACATGAGCATGAGAGCAACTAGAACTTTTATGGTCGCTGATCCTGCAGTTTGGTGGTGAACATGACACAAACACATTAAGCTGTGCAGGATAGATGGGTGGAGGGGGAGTGGTGTTAGATTTAGGGCTTTAGGTTTCTTATTTTAGCTGGGAGGTCTGCACCACCCCCCAGTCTCATGTCTCTCCCCTCCTGCTGTTTGCTGGAGGATCATGTTGGAGACACATTTCTCAAGAGAACAATTTGGATTATTAGTTAGTTTGATGGCTTGGCTTATATAAAGTCCATCATTGCACTCAGTTAGCCTATCTTACAGCTACAGTAAGATCGGATCTATGATTATTTATCTACAGCATGTGGTAATGGTTGAAATAGTTTTCAGGTTTGTTCTTAGTTCCGGTCTAGTTCATGTTCCAACATAAATGTCAAAGTTGTGAACAATACTTTCAAGGAAATAAGATAACAGGTTACAATTTACTCGATTACTAGAGTGTGGTTTCAACTGCATTCTGTGTAGTTCAAGACAACAATCTGAACAACACAACTTACCCTGATCGTCTGTTGTCAAATCCATACAGTTGTGCATATTTAGCCTACAGTAGCCTGTAGGTATAGAAACTGTCCACACAGTCTACACCCATGCCTTATGGTGTGTTCATTCAGCTCTTAAGCATACACTACATACTAGCCAAATTAATCAGGGTGGGTTTGGCTGAGTCTGAGCTTGTTTGACTTTGATACACAATGTAAGTTCAGCTTTGCCGAAAGCTGCTTGAAAAGTATATATAAACAAAAACAAAATCAGCCTATTACGAGTGCACAAATGAATCAGTGAAGAGAGGGTCACACCACAGAATGACACCTGTCTCCAAGACAGTAACATACTACCTGTACTGGACAAGGAGAGTGACCAAATGAGAGAGCCCTGGATGTGGTCGGGTAAACTAGCTATACTGTATCCATCCAAGCCCAGTGGAATGTGTCTAAGCATGCTAACGATGCTAGCTCCAACTCCTGCTAAGCAACAGGTTGCCCAGTTCTCCACGCTGTGTTGTCCAAGCACTGTAACAGTGTTGTATTAAATAACACTGGCATAAAATCATGTTTATGATGAGTTAAATATAAATTCTAAAATACCCACAAAAATGATATACTCTATAATACTACACCACCACAGAGACTAGAGACTATGCAACAAAATGGTCCCTGAGGAAATGGGTTGGATTTGATCATGGCTGAAGCCAGCACACAAACAGACAGACGAATCACGCCTTTTCTGAACGCTACTCTCACACCCCTGTGATAAGTGCTTGTTTTCTTCACCCCTCTTTCGCAACCTGTGGCTTCCTGCAGGAGACTTCAAGCTCTGAATACCAACGCTCACTTAGTAGACCCTTTTCTCCTCATCTGTCGTTTGCGTGAGTAGACACCACAGGACTGAAACTGCATATCAGGTGTAGGGTGTGTGTGTGTGTTTTTTGGGGGGGTAAACTTTAGCAGTCGTCACGAAGATGACCCTTCCGTCCTAACCCCTCCGTTCTCAGTCTCTTGTTACCCTCTGCTGCCGGAACAGTTCAGGCGAGCGGTTCCAGTCTGGCTGGTCTATTTGGGTGTCTCTCTTCCCCTGCCGTCCTCTCTCTCTAGTAGTCTCTCTCTTTCTGTCTCTCTCTCGTCCCAGGTAGGTTTCACACCCTGTCTCTTTCCTGGGATGGGAGGATCTGGATATCCCGGTAGTTTCATTGCCTCTGTCGGATTTTCTTCGTGTTTTAGCAGTTTGCAGTTGACTTAAAATTTTTATTGAGACAGAGGTGACTGTCTACCAAGTCTAGTGCTAAAAGTTGTTTAGATTGATAGCTATTTAATATCTGTATGAGTGTTGTACAGTGTGCCATAACTGTATCATGTCTCATGGTTTAGGTTCATGCTTAACACATTTGCAGTTTGGTAGAAATTTAACATGGCTTTTATGAGGCTTTTAATGGGTGTAACCTCAAACGGTAGCTCCAGAGCAGCATAGGAAAGACTTAATGAAGCAGGTCGATATCAGGGCAAGGCGCCGGATCAGAGAGCAGTTTGCTACATTTCAGTACGTATCCTGTGCATGGCTTTGTTGGCCTGGGCAGTAAACTATAACAGGCTTAATTGAGCAGGCAGTCGCTAAGCGGAAGGTTGACACCTTGTATGCTTGTATATCACTTTCTGACAATTTACATAGGCAAGTTTCAAATTCAGAGCAGTACAACGTTAATAAGTAACTGTAGGAGTGGCGATGACAGTGCATGATTCAACTCTGCTCCTGAACCTGTTACCATCTGCAAACAAGGAAATCCCCACACCTACTTTCTGCAAATAATTAACCAGGATTTAACACAACACTTGCCTTTCTAGAATACCCATGACAACCTATGGAATATACTTTCAACCTTTTCAACTTCAAACTGTCATTAAAGTAAAAGCTTTGTCTTGCTAGTGTTAAGTTCTGTGTGGATCATGATGAAGTGGATTGATTATGCTCTCTATGTGGCTACAGTTAAGGTTCACTTTGGTATTCTGTGTCCTATATGTGTGTAGATGCTTTACTGGCAGACTTGGAGTCTACCACCTCCCACATCTCCAAGCGGCCCGTATTTCTCCCAGACGAGACCCCCTACTCCTACCCCACAGGAGGACACGCCCCCCAGGTGCTCCTCTCCCCTCCCCCTGCAGTGTCTCTCTCAGACGAGAGCCTGAACGGAACGGTCTTGGACACACTTCACTGCTCCTCACAGGTACCGGCACCATGTATGCACCCGTACACACCACCATACACATTTACAACATGGTAAAAGGGGAAAAAAGATGCCCTTTAACCATTCCCCTCAAGACAAAAAAAATAGGCCTACATCCACATTATGTCAAAAAGTGATGAACGTAAACATATCGCTCATTTTTCAACATTGGATTAACTGGTATTCAAAACACCGCCCCAGAAATAAACACAACAGTGCATGTTTTTGAGTTGACTCATCTTACAATAAATCCCCAAAAAGTGAAGCAATGTCTCCTTATTGGAGGTTTTCCAGAGTTTTGGAGTTACTCAACCATCACACAGACACAGGGGATGTTTATGTCTCCTCAACGTCTCTGGGAAGTTCAGAGTCAAATGTGATGTTATAGCAGGAGCCACAGGCTCAGTTCTCCATCTGATGAGTCAAGTGAGAAGTTTTTTGTCGTTTGAACATGTTTCCATGTTGCTGCATAACTGGACATATCTCACTTGAGTGTGCAGGGTGTAGTTTGTCTATGTTGGTTCTTGTTATCTGTTTCAAAGTAAATACAGAGCTGGTATAGCATCGGATGCTAAATTACCTCATTGTATTTGCTGTGGAGAAATTAAGCATCCTTAGCTAGTGGTGACAGGCTCTTTAAATACTCAATATCTGCTGCATGATTCTCATAGGCAGAAAAACATAAATGTACTTTTTACATTGTTGATCAGGTAATTCAATAGACATTTGAATTGATATTTTTTGATGATTGCATTGTCTTTGCGTCTTTGACTTTTTAACCACCAATAAAGCATATTGCAGCTGCAGTTTGCAATAGATAAAATCATAACATTCCACTCCACCGAACAAAAGCAGGCATTTGTCCATCTTGTTCTATCACAACTTCTTCAGTACTCATGCCCCACACTTACAAATGATGAAGTTTGTTTCTTCTCCGCTGTCCTTGAACTTTGCCCAGAAAAGTGCCTTATCCAGCAGCCCCCCTCCCCAGCAGACTGAAGAGGATCACATCTACAGGTATTGCCTTGTTCCTAATATTGATCCCTGCATTTATGATTTATGATTTTTTCTGTCCTAAAATCCCCAAATCTCTAATAATTTGTATTTCTGACACAGTTATGAAAAGAGCACAGAGCTATCAGGATCTAATTTTCTTCATTTAAAACAACTTCAATGACACATTCAGTCGATATTAAATGACGGAAAAAGTTGTAAGATCTCAATGTCAGTAATCTTTGTGTGAGTCTGTAAATTTAAACAACACTCAAATCTTCTTGACAAATGCATAGCGATCCATATCTTAAGCTCGCCATAAACATTGTTATCCTTCTGGCAGTTTCCTAAACAAGCCGAAGAGCACCAACGTAATGGCTTCAGACATGAGCTCCTCCTTGGGCAACAACCTGTCTGAACTGGACCGCCTGCTTCTGGAGCTCAATGCTGTCCAGCATGTCTCCCCTTCCTTCCCCACAGAAGGTACAGCACATCACTAGCTCTTAACACCACTGACAGCACCCTAATTAGGCACCAGGAAATGTTTCCCCTCACTTTGACTCTGCAAGTTCCTTTAGCCTCTCTCCTTCCCGCCACACTCAGTCATGCATGTCTGACAAGATGGATCATTCCAATAACGTGGATAGGAGCTGTTTGGGCTGTGTGTATTTAAGGAAATATACCAAGTTATGGTATATTTTAATATTGTATTTCTAAATTGTTTATCAAAAAGGCAGTAATTGACAGCTGTGACAGCCTACTGTTAAGTAGCTCAACAGCAGCCATCTACTTTTCCTATTAACACTGTTCATGGTCTCAGACAGTCCTCCACCATACAGCACCAGACACAGTCATCCCTCCCCTGTTTTGGTTGTGTTTTGCATTGGTATCTTTTGGAAATTTTGTATTTCCCTGTTGTTGTAGAGGAGACTGCTCCACCCCTGCCCTCCAGCAGCACCACCAGCTATGTGCAGAGGAACGGGGTTTCACCTCCAGAAAAGGTGCCTCACCCCACAATAGAGAAGCCCAGGAGAATTGGACCTGTCAAGGTGGTTCAGGATGTGCGCCCCAGTGTGGACAGCCTCCTAGATGAACTAGAATGTTCTGTGTCCGCTAAGTAAGGAATGTTTTAACCAAATATAATTGTGTGCACATAAACATTTGTGACGCGCTCCAATGAAAAGGGGGCTCTTGTCGGCATTCCGTATTGTCCGCTAGAAGTCCCCCCAAAATTATTCTGTTTTATTACAGTTTTCATTTTCTTTTTACTGTCATTGTTTTGCCCTTGTAAACCGCGAATACATCTTTCAGGCTGTTTTCGGAAAAATGCGATTTGCACCAACAAGTTAATACATAACTTGAACCATAATCAGGCCAGGTACAGTGCAATGTAGTCAGAACAAAAATGCTGGGTGTTAAAACACACATTTAGGATAAGTCAAGAAAGCAGGATCCTGGAATTGAAATTGAATATTGTTTGCTTTTTCTTTTCTTCACTGCGGTGAAATATCTGGCGCTCAACACTTCTAATGATTAACAAAAAACAATCTCACCTCTCTTAAACCTGAAAAGGTCTAAAATCTTTGAAGCCGAATATCTGGGCTAGAGCCATCCAGGTTTATCAACATTCAGAAACGCGTATCTTCTTCAACTGTTATCAGATTTCAATGTATGACACATCATTTTAAGTTTACAATCTGCACTTTCACAATCTGTAAAATTTGAGAAATGAGTTGGCCCTCAACTGCTCTTTTCAATGGAGTATGTCACATTTTTGGTAACACTTTTCATTAAGGTTACATTAACTACCATGTAACTACATAGCAATACCTATGGTAACAACATTGTATTTACATATCAACGGCTGCATAGTTACCGTGAATTACAGTTTAGCGGTACTAGTTTTACACTTGAATGGGGGAGGTTGGGCTTTCAGGGGTGAGTTGATGTTTACATTTATCTTGTTTTGGTAGCATAACCTTCAATTGCCCCTTTACAACATTCACTTACCCCTTACATCCCTCCCCCATAATGTACCGTCTTACACCTTTCAACTTAACCGAGACAACACAACACAATTTAATTACATAGCCATTCCTATGTACTTACAATTTTTTTCACTGTAACCTTAATGTAAAGCGTCACATTGGGTTTGCCTATATTATGTTGGGGTGGGGGAGAAAAGTTATAATTTGATGCATTACAATTCATTCTTTAACAATTATATATTGATGCAGAAAACTCAATAATGACAGAGAACTACATTGTCGTCATTCTAATTGCATGTAAAAATATTGTACGTGCCTTTTGGCTGAAACAGTTGGATTGTGAAAGTGCCGGAGGTAAAAGTGCTCCATGCTTACGTTCCGAGCTACATGCGAGTCAGGCGAACAAGCCGCCTAGAAAGAACATTGCACACCAATTTTTCCACCCTGTCATTGAGCCACAACCACTCCAGCATCTTGTTGATATGCTGTATCTCCACTCTTCCTGTGTGCTGTCATCCGTTCCTAGCTATCAAACTTACGTTGCCAGCTATAGCTATTAAAAAGTAAATGCTAATCCCATTCATACATGTGTCTCATGGTGAATGCGTGAGATTTAAGAGCCCTGTGTCTAGTGTGCGCTATGATTTGTGGCGTCAATCTTGTATGTAGGCCCTATAGCAGGGGCGGAGCCAGACGTGACCCATGACCAGGACGTGTCAACAAATCTTTAAAGATTACTCTGGACTCATGTTGTTATTCTGTGCAGTCAGACATCAATTTATACGTTTGTTACATGTCTGGTTTGCAATTGTCTATATGCACACAACCGTGATACATATTTTTGGGAAAGAAAATAGGCCAGGTGTAGAACTTCCGGGGAAGTTAGAAATGTGACTTTTAATAACCAGAACTAGTTGTTAACCCTTAGCTGTTTCTGTCTTAACCCCACACTCAGATAGTGTGGCTTCTCGCTTTTTTTCATAAACTATAACAGGTCGCCCTCACAGATGGGAGATCTCTCCCGTTTCCATATTTTAGTTAGAAACTGACAAAGACATTACCCCTACAGAATTCTTTTTAATCTGACGATCATATAATTGAGTACATTATAATGTCGCAAAAAATTGTTAACTAGCTATCCTAGCTAATTTTACTGATCAAATTCGTTCGATACCCTTACTGTGTGAGTTAAGATAAACTTTACCTACGTACTTGTCGATGTAGCGTGAAACTTTGGCTACAATTTGAACCCCTTTTCCTCTTGCTTGAAGGGCAGCATCGTAACTGCTAGCAACCAGAAGTTGTTGACCTGGCTTATGCAATATGCGGAAGTAATGTGTGCACATAGTGAATTCAGTGGGGGAGTGAGCCTGATCATGGCTCAAACGTAGCCACCGTTGTAATGGTTAGCTAGCTAGCTCTTATTAAAGCACCAGCTACAGTTTACACTTAGTTAGGCATTTAACGTAAACTATTATCATATATATATATATTTACAGTATATAAATACAATGGGCAAAAAATATGAGAAACCACATTTCACATTGCCACCCGGAGTTAGAGGAGGTAAAAGTAGTCACACAGTGAGAAAGATAAATCATGTATTGATTGTTGTTGTTGAAGTATGAGTAATCGTTTCATAATCAAATTGTAGCCCTCTGAATCGTTATCAAATCGAATGGTACCTGGTGATTCCCACCCCTAATATCAAGGGCTAAAGAAATGTTCTGGATGAGGAAGAGCTGTGATCCTTAACGAGTCCCGTTCCCTCCCCAGGCCCACAGCTTTTGTGGTGACAGAGCCGCTGATGGATGAACATGAGACGTCAGGGCAGCATCAGGCACGGATGTCCGCCTCATCTGCCACACGGGAACTCGACGAGCTCATGGCCTCGCTGTCTGACTTTAAGGTCCAGAGCAACGTGAGTGTTTCAGAGACAGCTTCTTAGAAGGCGGGTGATGAGGCCCGTAATATTACATGGTACTTCATAACGCCTTGTTTTCTTTATTGTGCCGGTATTGCTTTTTATGCTTCATTTAGGACATAGTGGTCTATTATTCTATTCTCGTTATAATGTTCTGCCAATTTATCAACTTCCTTTTTCCAGACCCCTTTTTTCATCTTCTCCTTCTTCTCCTCCTTACTGTTTTTCCGTACTTGTTTTCTGTTTATGCGACGTCTGTCATCCAGTCAGGGTCTCAGTTGTCTATCAGTATGGAAGCCCAGCCTGATCCAGTTCCAGAGCCCCTCTTGTTGAATGATTCACCTGCAGTCCCAGGAGCCTGCGCCCCATCCCTTGATTTACCCCTGCCCTCTGTCATCACCACCTCTCCCAGCGCCTCTCTCCCTCTAGAACTACACATAGATGAAGAGGCCTGCTCCTCTCATTCATCTGTCTCAACCTCAGAACCTCTGACGGCTTCATCCAGGAGCCCCCTGTCTTCCCAGATCCACACGAAGATAACGGGAAAGAGTACAGAGTCTGGTGTGAGCAGCGTAACTGTGCTGACCTCTCATACAGAAACCTTCACTGTGCTCTCCAGCACCTCAGGACCTGTCACACTGGAAGCACAGGAGCTACAGGTAGCCTCTGAAGAACCCAGTCCACTAGCAGACCACAAAACCTGCTACCTTGTACCAGTCACCAAGACTCCCAGTCCTGTACCAGTCACAAAGATTCCCAGTCCTGTACCAGTCACCAAGACTCCCAGTCCTGTACCAGTCGCCAAGACTCCCAGTCCAGTAGCAGACCACAAAACCTCCAGTCCAGTACCAGTCACCAAGATCCCCAGTCCAGTTGCCCGTAGTCTCAGTCCAATTTTAGTTGCTCAGAGCCATAGTCCTGAAACAGTTACTGCGAACCCGAGTCCAGTCTCAATTGCATCCAAGAAGAGTCCATGCTCTTCCCCTGTGCCAATACCAATTGTTCTATCAGCTTCCAGAGCTGCAGGTGCCCCATCGTCAGTAGCATATGCAGATGTTTCAGAGCATCACTCAGTTCAAGATCTAGGGATAACTCTACCATGCTGTGAGCCTTTATTGGAGGATGCCCTTGATAAACTACTGGCCCTCCACACTAAACCAGAGGGATCGGGGGAGCGTGCAAAGGACAAGCAGAAGCCTGATAAAGGAGAGGAGGGGAGGACTTGGAGGGAGGAACAAGGAGGGATTTACCCTGGCCAAAGCACACCCCTGTCTGGACGAGAGGGAACTTTGACCCCCCTCACAGAGGCAAGCTGGATGGATGACTCCTTGGCCAACCCCTCTACCTGCCCTGGGACCCCTGATGGCACTCTGGATGTGCCCCTCCTACAGCCCTCCGCTGTGGAGAGGTTGTCAACATCAGGACAAGTAGGATGTGGCTCCTGTCTCTCTCGCTCATGCTCTCTCGAAATAAGCTAGCGCGATAGTTGGACGGCTTCAAGCCACAATATGGATGTTCCCTTTATTAGGCCATGTTGAAATGGCAAATTCAGTCTTTACTCCGACTATCAAAGTAAAGCATTAACAGAGTTTAGTTTAACATTGGCTCTTATTTTGAGAGAACAACATGTCAAATGCGTACTCCTGGAAAATGTGCAGACAATCTTCAAAGCATCTTGATCATGCAGCCATGTTTCTGTTTGAGGTGTGATGCATGAAGTTCTGTTGCACGTTGGGGGCAACATAGAAATGGCTTTGAGGACCGCTATTGGGACCAACATTGGAATTTAAATTAGTTGGATGTTGAATGCATTTGGGTGCCCTCACTTGCTCCTGGAAGTGTGTGCATAGTTTGGTGAATCATCTTCTGGCCCTGGCTTGCCTATTTCACAATTCCAGCAGCGTGGTCCTAATTGTCATCCAAAACTATTTTTTTATAATTAATTCTTGACAAGGTGAGACAAGTTTTGGAACTATGTTTGTTTGGCTGTAGGCAGTAAATCTGATGCATGCTCTTTAAAATCCAGAGAAAAGCAGTGACTCATAAGAACAACAGACACAAAATCTTGGCTTGCCCTGCTTTCTGTGATGGATGACATCTAGGAGTGAGAGTTCCAGAGGTACCAGTACATCCACAGCAACCCAGCAGGTTAGATCCCAAATGGACTGCTAGAGAATGGAATGACCTGAATTGAATGGACTGCGGTTTTCCTTTGTCAAAGAGCCTGCACTGCGGCCTATAGGATTCCGCTTCCCAGTCAAACGCACTTTTAAAGCAAGACATAACATCATGTGGCCTTTCTGCCCCTCTCACCTGTGGCCTCTGCTCTGTAGCTCAAATCGGTTATCCGGCGCACTAAAGAGACTCCCAACGTTCATCCCATGTTCCGGGACGGACAGCTACGCCGCAAACTGGGACCTGTCATCTTCCACAACAGCAACTCTCAGGACAGACTCATTGAGGAGCTGCAGGGAAAGCTTGGGATCGGGCACACGGAACGCCGACGTAAGCAGCCAGATGATTGGCTCACAGAGGGAGTCGTCGTCATGTCCAATCCCCAGCGTACTCGGGAAGGGGGTGCCTTACCAGCCGTGGATAAGGTAGAAGGATGTGAGGCATTGGCAGCAGTGTTTTAATACTGGAATTACTGGGGTGTTTCAATACAGTCTACTGGACTTATTATGTTCTAGAACCAGAAACTGATCAAGGGAAATGGCTTCCAATTATTTATAAATGCTGATTATATTTATGTTCGATTGTGAGTATAGCCCTTGTGTAGTCCACATTAAACATTAATCTGAGGAAAAGGTTTTTTTACATAAACTATTTATGTAACTATTTATCATTGTGTTTAGTGGCAACAGCTGAGACTTGGTAGTGCACTTTCTAAGTGTTTCTTTCTCTTCAGTCTAATTCTTCCTTCATGTTTCTCTCTTTTTTTGTACTTTTTGTTCTTCACTCCTCAGATCATCATTCCTCCCACCTCGCCTGTCCCCTCCAGAAAAGTCCTCCCCACGCAGCAACCCCCACCGGCCCCCAAGCAGTTGCCCCTGCCCCCCCCGACTCCTCCGCCCCCATGCACCCCCACCCCACCTCCTGTGGAGCCGCCATGCCCTACCCCTACTCCCACCCCGCCCCCTCGAGAGCCCTCCCCACCCCCCAGGGAGCCAAGCCCTCCCCCAGTTCAGGCTCTGCCTCCATCCTCTCCCAGTCCCCCACCCAAGCCGGTCACTCCGCCCCCACCCCCCAAGGTTTATGTATCTGTGGGATGTCAGACAGAGTATGAACCCATCTTCCCTCCGATGCAGGCATGGATAACGTCTGTCGATCTCTCCCTACTCATCTGTCTTCCTTTTTGTCAATTTCTCCCTTCCTCTCTCTATCTCTCACTCACTCACTCTATCTCTCTCTCTCTCTCTCTATTGCTAAACTTCTTTTCATTTCCTGGCTCATTTTGTGTCTTGTTTAAAGCAGAATTTTAAGTTTGTATTTGGTACATATATGATGTGAGACCTGGATCCAGATCCAGTGTAGGCAGTGTTGTAGGCAGGTCTATTTTAGGCCATGGTCTCTGGTCATGCTACAGGGCAGCAGGATCTGCAGACTGGGAGCTCTTTAAAGCTTTGTGTAAAATCTATTCTGTCAAAATGACAAGGGTTTTTTTTAGGATGAAGGCTGTTGGTGCCAAGGTATGTGTCTTATAAGGTGTAACAGGATCCCACAGTGTATTATTTATGTTTAACCCCGACAATAAAAAATGTCACTGTTTTGTCAGGAGACACCAGTCCCCCTTCCCTAGTTTTGGTATTCTACTGATCAGGCCAAAGGAAATGTGGCAAGTAAAGCAAAAAAAACTAGCAGGTATTGCTTGGTTTAAACATCTAGGGAGGCCTGTATACAAACAAATCAGACCTTTCTAGGTGAAAGGTCAATATTTCACCATCTTTTTCTTTGACTGGCATGAGTTCTTACTGTGTGTGAATGTTTTCATTAAAGTATTCATATGGGGGTGTGGGTGTGTGTGAGTGTGTGTGTGTGCAGGTTTATACTGTATGCGTGTGTGTGTGTGTGTGTGTCAAAGGATCCATGTTCCACACAGAGGCTATTTTCCCCCTCTGGTATGTGACTGGGTCAGGGAGCTCCAATGACCTCATCATTTGAGAAGTGTTGTGCCCCCGTAGTTGAACACAGGCATCAGTGGTTGGTCTTAAAGGGTTGTTGATAAGGTTCATCTTTACTGAATGTTTTCATCTGGGATGACTTGAAACATGTTCATTCTAGTCACTGCATTCCATGAGCTCTTTTGTTGTGGCTCATGAGAGGAGCTGTTTCTGTGCCACGTCTGCCCCTGGGGAAACGGCTCCAAGTAGAATTACTGCTCTGCCTACAGAGAGTTCACATGTAATCATCAGAAACACTCATTACTGCTCTGTCTACAGAGAGTTCACATGTAATCATCAGAAACACTCATTAACGATGTAATTAGATTTTTTTCCCTCCCAAACTTAGTAAACTAGTTTAGATTCTGTTCTTAGTTACACAGATATCCTTGTGGAAGGTAAGAGTAAGACATATGAATATGTTGCAGACCCAACAATGGTCAGAATGTTCTCCTGCAGTTAAGAAGCTACATCTAATGGTCAGCTTAACCTCCTGGCAACATGGCCTCTGTATTCGTTTGTGCACTCTGTGTGTGTCAAGTCAAAAATATTTTGGACTTGTTGACCTACTGTGGATTGTTTCATTTTCCCCAGATCATGGCACAGGAGAAAGAGTCTCCTAAAGCCCACCCCAAGCAGAACAACAAGCTGGACAACATGCTGGGCAGCCTGCAGTCAGACCTCAACCGCCTGGGGGTTCAGACCGTGGCCAAAGGCCTGTGTGGGGCCTGCAAGAAGCCCATTGTTGGACAGGTGATCAAACAGTGGAGGAAAACAACTAACATCATTACAACTGGAGTACATAACTATGCATTCAACACAGACAACAGCTGACCCACTTAACCATACCACATCTCTTATAGGTGTCCTCTGAATGTACTGACCAGTTTATATCAACTGGATAGCTTGGGTGCATTAGATAGATTGTGTCCCGAGTCATTGACAGTCTGAAGAATTAATAATGTGATCTTCTCTGGTTTGTGAGGTTCAGTCAAGAAGAGTCCATGCTCTTCCCCTGTACCAATCCCAGTCGCTCTGTTAACTTCCAGAGCTGCAGGTGCCCCATCTTTAGTAGCACCCTGGGAGGTTCTGTAGAATACACCACCTGCATTCTTGCATTTCAGTAACCGCTATATTAATATATAATTTATCAATAAATACCCTATTTTGAAAAAAAGTATTGAAGCCAGACTGAGGATGCAACTCTAGTACAAACAGATGACTTGAAACCTTTATACCTTCTATGGTACTTTGTCTGCTTCTACAGTATATCAATCTTGTGCCTCCTGTCCCCAGGTGGTGACAGCCATGGGGCGCACATGGCACCCGGAGCACTTCGTCTGTACCCACTGTCTGGAGGAGATCGGCTCCAGAAACTTTTTTGAGCGTGATGGCCAGCCTTACTGTGAGAAGGACTACCACAACCTGTTCTCTCCGCGCTGCCACTACTGTAACGGACCTATACTAGACGTGAGTATTTTATACACAGTCACACACTCTCAACAGACCCACACTAGACCTTAGTATTTTATACACAGTCACACACTCTATACAGAAAATATACACTAGATTGACTGTAACCAAACAAGTTCCATCTCATTGGTCCACTTTCTTCTTTCCTAGCTCTTCTCTTAGTTGCATTTTGTTTCATTCAATATATCATCAATAATATCTGCTTAAATATTCATTGATGTTTGCTGTGAAATCAAACTCATATTGCTTCGGCCAGTTTGAAAACATGTTAGATTAAAGTATCTGTGCTAACTTCTGGAGCTATTCAGCAACATTGTAAGTCCTGGAAAACCTTAGTCAACAGTCCCAGTACTGTGCCTCTCTCCAGCCAAGTGCTGCCCTCTAGTGTTAACAGATAGAAAACAAGGACTTGCTGCTTTGATTTGGATTTGGATGGCTGGCAGAGCTAAACAATGTGAATTTAATATTTTTTTTATGTTGATTAATTCCTATACAGTATATAGGGTGATTAAGATAGCCCATTTATGCTGGCAGGAAGTAGGCCATCCAACAAACATCGCAACATTTAAGATACAGGGCAACATACTACATTAAGGTTGCATAAACTGCTATGTATGTAACAACACAGCAATACCTTGAGTGAAACATTGTAGGTACATTGTGTTACAAACTGGCTCAAGGTTTGCAACCAAAAGGGAAACATAGGCGCTACTAAAGGTTTTAACAAAAGTAATTTAATTTACAAAACATAGGGTTTAAACCAACATACTACAAACATATCAGCCCATGTTATTGAGTGTCAGTGTGTAAGCATGCATGGATGTGTATGTGCAGCATGAGTGTTGTAACGTGTAAAGCAAAGACAAGTCCGCTTCAGTAAGACGGTCAGCTCAGGAGGGCAGAGACCACCGACTCCTGGAGCAGGTAACTTGAAGCCTGAGACACACCGGGCCCAGGTGTGTCCATTTAGCCCTGACGAGCTACCTAACCCCACGCCCCACGCCCACCAGTCCTGGGTTGCAGTCGCAAGCTCAAGCAGAGGGGAGGGCCGTCACAATAGACATTGCGATTTAAACATTATTGAGTGTGGTATAACTGACAGACTTAAGAAGGCACAGTATGAGGAAAGGATGTAAGGGCTATGTGGATGTTGTACAAGGGCAGGTGAAGGTTTCGTTATTAAAACAGGATCAATGTTAACATTCAAATACATCTCGAAAGCCTAACCTCCTCCATGCCAAATTTCACTTGTGTAATAACTTGTAATTAGCATAGCCATTTCTATGTAAGCACAATATTGTTACTATAAGTATTGCTAAGTTATTACATGGTAGTTCATCCCATCATAAAGACTTGTGTTGTCTGATACAGAATCAGTCCTAATTTTTTCATAAAACACTTTTCTCTGTTGCAGAAAGTTGTTACTGCGTTGGACAAGACCTGGCACCCAGACCACTTCTTCTGTGCTCAGTGTGGAGAATTCTTTGGTCCAGATGGTAAGATGCCTCCACACTCTGACTAGATAAAACACTTTCAGGATAGACCGTGCAACACCACTTATACATTCCTGACTTCTCCTAAAACGATTTGTGTGAACAAATATGTCCAAACAAAACTAAACATGAGGTTTGCATTGATTTGGAAACATCCAGTTTTGGTTTGGAAGCAGAACTCAGTGTGGTGCTGCTCTGGCCCTCCCAGGTTTCCATGAGAAAGACGGGAAGGCCTTCTGCAAGAAGGACTACTTCAACATGTTTGCCCCCAAGTGTGGCGCCTGTGCTCATGCCATCCTGGAGAACTACATATCAGCCCTCAACTCCCTCTGGCATCCGGAGTGCTTTGTCTGCAGGGTAAGTGTGCGTGTGTGTGTGTGTGTGTGTGTGCGTGTGCGTGTGTGTGTTAGTGTAAGTGTGTAGGTAGGTGAGCTGGAATTGAACCACTCGCCCTTCTCATTTGGAATCCTCATAGACTTGGCCAAACACATCCAGTCTTTTTGATCTTTTTAAGTTGCTGGTAGAGTGCTGCCTCGAGGTATTCAGATGGAACATGTGCATCTTCACAATACTGTCTCACCTGTAGCCTCCGGAACCTGCGTATAGTGACAACTGTAATATCAACCAGCCTGATCTAACATTCCTGTTGCTTTTCCACGGAACACCAGGTGCATGTTAAGGCAGGTATTTGGGTTCTACTCAGGAGCCCAGGAGCTACTGTACTGTAGTAGTGGGGAGGTAATCAAGCTGCACTAGCTAGAGTCAAAATGTGAATAGGGAACACATTACTCCTGTTATTCACTTCTTTTTGTGCTGCTGGCCACAAAACGATAATGTTGACGCTGGAAGTCTCAAACTTAATATATTTAAATTTGATGAATTTGGCAAACACTGTTATCCAAAGCAATACATAACGTGTAGTGCATATAGAAGATGTACAGAATATCAAGGATCAGAAGTGCATAGTTTGGCCAGTATTTGGTCAAAGTCAAGGAATGGTCTATGTGATGTTGGTCTGGAGAGGAGGAGACTCAGGGCTTCAGGGGTCGTCACAAACAATGAGTCTAAAATTAAAAAAAATATTAAAGAGTAATAGATAAACAGTTAAATGGTCAAATTTGTTATGCTACTTCACAATTTGACAGTCAATGTGCATATGCTACTTCTCAACTATAATTTCCCCACGTGTACTTTCTCCCTCTCATCTGTCCAGGAGTGTTTCAGCCCCTTTGTGAACGGGAGCTTCTTTGAGCACGAGGGCCAGCCCTACTGCGAGGCCCACTACCACGAGCAGAGAGGCTCGCTCTGCTCCGGCTGTCAGAAGCCCATCACCGGCCGCTGCATCACCGCCATGGCTAAGAAGTTCCACCCGGAGCACTTTGTCTGTGCCTTCTGCCTCAAGCAGCTCAACAAGGGCACCTTCAAGGAGCAGAATGACAAGCCCTACTGCCAGGGCTGCTTCATCAAGTTGTTCAGCTAAGTGACAGAATGTAGGTGTTTGTGTGTATACCCAGAGTGTGTGCGTGTGTATGTGTGTGTATGTCAACATTGATCGTTAGATTGACACTCACTCTTTGGGACGTCGAAGCAGAGGACAAATAGTGGCGTTCCACGATGTCTCCTACAGACGCTTGACACTTCAACCAGCTGTGTTCGGAGTTTGATTGAGAATGAGCTTCTAACAAAGCCAAAAGAAACGCTTTAAATACTAAAGAGTTGTCACTTTATGCAGAACAACTGTCAAGTTATGAGAGATTTAAATTTCTAATGTTGGGGATTGTCTTGTTTATCTTTTGGCCCAATTTTTTGTCAGATTATGTGTGCATGACAGACCAGTGCTTAGCTAATGGGTATTGGAATCAGTAAATATGTAATATTTTTCTAGACGCAAAACACAATAAGGTGCCACTGCAAACCCAGACAAGCAGACACAACCTCTTCTCTTCAAACCCAGACAAGCAGATGGAAAACACTCGGTTTTTGTGTTTATCAATCATCCCCTTGGTCTCACTTCAGCCTAAACAGTACTGTCAATCCTATTCTTTCTCTCTTTTTCTCTTTCTCTAAATCCCTTAATGGTGCAGTGTGTAACTTGGTATGGTCACTATATCAGGATACTATTTTTGTACAATTTTCCTGTGGAAATTTTACATTCAAGAAGGACTGCAGCATATTGTGGATAAACAAATCTAGGCATGTAGGTCTTTCCTTGTAGGTTTTTCCCATGGAATCACATAATTTATAAATACAAACTCACACTCACACTTCAAACAAAGATGACAGTATCAAACTCACAAATGTCTTATATACAAAAAAAACTACTTGTTTAATTTTTTCCTGTAAGGTACTATACATCCATATGACGCTATGGCTCCTGCTTTTATTAGCATATCAAATATTCATAGAATGAACCCAGCATGTACTACACCAATGTGCCAAGAAATCTTTGTTTGAATTTAAATTATGTCACATCTGAACTGATTGGAAAAAACTAATTTTCTCTCAATTTTATTCAAAACACTGTATTTAATTTTATTAAATACATTTCTGACACATTTTATAAAGGATTGGTAACTTTCTAATATATATATTTTTTTTTGGGGGGGGGGGGTGATAATTAAAATCAACACGCCTGGTACCATATAGATAAGCAGGAACCATTGGAAATCATGCAGAACAGATAAGACTGAAAAAAAGCTTAGTCTAGGAAAGACTAATTTGCATTTGGATTTTCTGCTTGTGTTTGCCAACAGATTTACAGTAGCAAAGTCTTAAACTAATAGAGAATATATGAATATATGCTTGTCTCCATACTCAGCGACTTTATAAGAACTACAGCATCTGCAATGATAATACTTTGTTCTTCATTACTTTGAAAAATAAGTAAGACAGAGCTTCTGAGTAATATGGGTGCATGTATCAACATAATAATTCCATGTGCCATTAATGTTGCTAATCTATTCCAATGTGCTGTTTAGTCACAATTTGCTGTCAGTTTCTTTATCAATCAAATGTTTTAATACATTACATGGCATTGTGAGATGGTTTAGTGTTGTCACTTTATAAAGAAAATATTTGAGCTCTGGAGATGACACTGATATGCAACGAGCTGGCTCTGAGGACGTATAAAAACTATGGACACAAAACACACATATACGGACTGGCAAGCTACACCAGCACCAGTTATGATTGAAAACCGCTTTGAAATGCCTCCATGCTACTGTAGTTCTTAATACTAACTTTTTCGATGTCCAAAAAGTCGATTGGTTAGCTTGTTGCCTACCTTGAATAGCTTGTTGGTTAACTTGTTGTTTTTAATACATGTTATATTGATCATGTTTTAAATATTAAATATCAAGCACTGTTTGTGCACTTGTTACTCTGCATTGAAACCTGAAGAGGTGTCACTGGTGAACCCTGTCACTCACTCCATCTGTCCAGAGTTTGCTTGCTTCACAAATAGTCTCCTATTTAACATTTTATATTGCTTGGAAAAAGTAAATGTATCAATAACACCAAATTAAAGTAATTACTTAGTCAGTAGCCACACTGTTAACAAATGTTGCTTACTTGTGAGGTATAAAAGTGGGTGAAGCAACCACAATCTACATGTTACACCTCTGCTCACTTGGTGGGCTATTTTATCATATGTAGTGGCGTATATGTAGTATTATTTAGAAAGATTTCTCTAATAAAATACAAAGCACTGTTTGTGTATTTCTCAGTCTTTGCCCAAATCAGAACCAGAGGCCTTGGACAGATGAGAGGGGGCAGGGTTGGGGAGTGACCTGTTGGGAATTACCTCCTGGTTACTGATGCCTCACCAGAGTACAAAATGCCAACGGCATTGCTGGTCCTATTGACCAGCAAGGGGGTCTTCAGGGACAGGTTGTAAAACACTGGTACATTAAACCATATTTGAGCCTTTAAAGTATCTTATGTATTCAACTGATTTATGAATGTTCATTCTTTCAATTTACCTTGAAATGTTGATTTATTCTTTGATTTTTTGGTGGCTTTGTTTGTTTTTCATGACGTTTCAATTTATTGAAAATGATTGTTTATAACTATACTCAACACTCGCTATACTACAGTTTCAGTTATTTTATATTCTTTAATGAATGTAGATTTGTGCTTGTGCCAAATTTCAACGCTATGTCTAAAACACTGTGGAGCTGATGTGACTTTCAGCGTGTTTTCAGATTGACAGTGATAGCTGGTGTGCAAATGTTTTTATCATTCTAAAATTTGGTTCAGTAGGTTAGGTTGTACTTCTTTCAAAGTATTTTTATATCTAGATTGATGTAAGTGTGAGCTTTATCTTCAAAAGGCCTGTATGACTGATTTGATTTTTATTTTCTCATGCCCTCTTTAGCCCTAAATGGGAGTCTAGTTTTTGGGGAAGGAAATATGGCTACTGATTTTAGATGCATTTATTGATTATTTAATTACTGTGATTGCTGTCATTAAAAAACTATTTTCTGTTTCATAGTTGTCATTTTTGTCTAAACATAATTTTAAACATAACACAGTCCTCTTTTTTCCACGTTAGTTGGGTAACAATTACAGTGTCTTCTACGTTTGAAATAATTTTTTGGGCCAGGCAGCATTGACACTGACAGAGGGAATATTGATATCACAACTGGAATGTATTGTGAGAATGGAACACCAAGTTAGGCCTACAATGTCCATGCATATAGTTCAATGGTGATGGATGTGGTCAGTGTCCAAAAATGTAACTCATCAATATTTACTATTCATTTTTAAATAATTTTATGATTAGATCAAATCCAAATGCATTTGTTTAGCTATGTTTACAAGCAATGTCACAGAGGGCTTCACATACACCCACAAAACCCTAGTGATTTGGCCCTTAGCCAACCTAAACACTCAAGGAAGACAAGGAAAAACTCCCAGGAATACTCATTGAGAAGAAAGGAGGATTAGAGAATGCAAGGGTGAGGTCCCCACCGGTCAAGTGTAAACTAGAGAAGCAGTTCAGTCGTAAGAAATAATTATTATATTATTTATATGCTCACATATTACTTCACCATAATGCATTAAAAATCATGTGAAAGTTCTGGTATCAGAACAAGATCGATCTATCATCCAGTTGTGGAGGAAAATTGGATTGATGGGACTGCCCTTCTTTCAGTCACCACTGCCCTCCAGTCTGCCAGAGCGGCTTCCAGGTCATCCGTCATCATTCTGCTGGACCTTTCTGCAGCGTTTGACACGGTTAACCACCAGATCCTGCTCTCCAGACTTTCTGAGATGGGCATCACTGGCACTGCACTCCAGTGGATCTCATCCTACCTGTCGGGAAGATCCTACCAGGTCTCCTGGGGTGGCAAACTGTCAGGCCCTCGCCAGCTCTCCACTGGTGTCCCACAGGGCTCCGTCCTTGGCCCCCTCCTCTTCTTTCTGTACACCACCTCACTTGGACCAATCATCACCTCCCATGGCTTCTCCTACCACTGCTACGCTGACGACACGCAGCTGTACCTGTCGTTCCCCCCGACTGATCCGGGGATCTCAGCTAGGATTGAGGCCTGCCTCACAGACGTCTCCGACAGCTTGTTAGAAGGTTAATCCAAATTTAAAGATTTAATCAGAACGCCAGGGAACACCTCAAAGCCTGCAAAATCCAAGAAAGAGGGGTAGCAAAAAGTAGTAGACCAAATTAAATGTGTGGTGACCACGTTAGATGTTTTATCACTTATTACAGTAGACTAGGCCTATGTTTTTGTATTTTCATACTTTGTTTATCATCTTTGATGTCATATAATGTGGTTTCAACAAATGTATGATGTAAATGACTGTTAAGGAAGAATTCGAGTGGCACTGTGTAGATCTGAATAGTCAAGGGATATGGTTTTAATACAATTTATTAGACTATACAATTACATAAACAAAGCTTTGCTGATCAATCACAGCGAAGGAGGTGTCATCTACACAGGTCGTTCGCAGGAGTGATGATCAGCCAGCACACATGCACTGCCTTATATAAACTTAAGATCAAATGGCATTCCATAAGGTCAATCAATCAATGAAGCAAACTCTGTGATTGGCTAACTCAACTTAGTGACAGCTTGAAACAATACCAAGTGTCCAGTGTGTCCCAAAGTTCTTTGATGTCACAACTCTCTCCAGAGCAGTAGATAATAAAGCCACAGGGGTTGACCAGTCAAATGGTCAACTGTCCTTTGTGTGACCATCTTCAAACAATACTTTTAATTAACACAAACAATGAAACAGGACACAGTCCTTCTAGCCAAAGTTCAGAGCAACTATCTCATTGACCCCTTACAGTAACCAGAGGACAGAAGGCCATATAAAATGCTTCACCCATCCCCCAGGGCAAGCTGCCCACAGAGCCATCAGCACCTCACATTCCTTTGAACTCAACTTAATTATCTTGCCTTCCTGTCTCTTACCAATGAACATAGAAGATTATAGATTTCATACACATACATCTATGCATATGACCAACATTTCCATTACAATGACACCCTCACAAAAAAAACGATAGTCTATCTCTCAAACAGTATAGGCAAGTAGCATGTTGCGCGTGCTTAAGGATCTATCTATCACGCAATGAGCAATTAATTGGGTTTTATGTTAAATTCTGCTAATTATTCTTGCACTTTCCGCAACAGGATTTTTGTCGTAAAAACGGACAAGACATGTCTGTGACAGACTTCCTGTATCACCTCTGCTTGTAAAGTCGCAATCAAATCTTGAAACATAAAATAAACCTGCTCCCGAGCAGGTTTAAGCTAAAGGACCTGTTGCTAAGACAGCAAGTCCAGAATGAGCTTCAAAGAACCAAATAATCCAAGATCATCACAAATCGTCAACAATCAAATCCAGCTAACTGTGTTAACGACTTACGGAGAAAGGGCCCCAGGGGTGGGAACCACAGTGCTAGAGAGCTGTTGTCTATTTGTCCTTTATTGTTGCATCACGGGTTGTCGGTCTGAAATAGCCAGAAAAGGATGTAGTATGTAATACATTATAGGTGTATTGTACTACTTATGTACCTGGATGTACAATTTCTGAGCAACTAAAGGAAGGTAGAATTCCATTTAAGATTTAGTTTTAAAGGGGGAAAAGTCTACCAACCTGGAAAGACAGTCATCTGACTGATCAAACCTTTTTAATGTTTGAGAGGAATGTTATAAGACTGTTATTTTTTATTTCTATGTCCAGAAAATGATGAAGAAAATTACGTACCGGACATGGTCAGATTTATGTAAGGACAGAGATGCCAACGTGACGCAACTTCTGTAATCAGAAACCCTAGTATAGGGGCCAATTGGGTGACAAAGCATAGAAATGGTCATCAACAGAAAGGTACCAATAATGTGAGGATGCATGATGTATCTGTGACCAACAGTGTTGTACCAATAGCAAAAAATGACACAAACAATAGGCAGAAAATACAGTATATAAGAGGACGTTTGGAGAGCACTTGCCAGTCTGCTCTTGGGAGCTTACTCACTTGGATACCTTTTTTTACCCTGTGTTGGAATAAACCTTTGCATCAATACTCTGAGTTTCGGTGCATCTCTTGGGACTTAGCCAGATTTTTGACTGGTTTGGACTTAGAATAATTTTCAACGTTGGGACTTAGCCTGATTTTTGACGGGTCAACACTTAGAATAATTTTCATCGTTTGGACTTAGTTTATTTTTCACTTGTCTACACTTGGAATCATTTTCAACCTTTGGACTTCGTTTATTTTTGACTTGTACGGACTTAGGATTTTCTTCACTTCGACACTCTGATTTATTTTCACTATACACGGGAACTGGAATAATTATTTACGACAAAAGGGTAGCAGTGTTTTTAAATCCTTCTTATGATAACCTTCTACAGGCTGTCAAGTTGTCACATCACAGAGGAAGGCTGTGCTTTTCTAAGCTCAGCGCTGAATTCAACCTCCTTCCGGAGACAATTAGACCTAAGTAACAATGACCTGAAGGATGCTGGGATGAAGCTGCTCTCTTCTGGACTGGGGAATCCACACTGCAAACTGGAGACACTGAGGTCTGTATTTATGTTCAACATGAATTAATGGATGCACTTCGGAAAATGCCGCCCCCTTTTCATGACGCCATAGGTGGCTGCCTATAGGAAGGACCGGCCCTGCTATACATTGAAGGGAACTTGAGGGACTGATTATGTGAACTAAAATAGGCTTTTATGGAACTGCTACAGACCTGACTGATTTTCTGGGTTAATTCAAGTCAGGTTTGGGACTTTAATCTTATTATTTTGGGGGAACAGGCCTCTGGTCCTGAGGTTCCATAGACCTACTACCATTAAACTGAACACAAACAATTGAAATAAGGAAAAGGTAAATCTGTCTAATGAGGGGAGGTGCAGCTATGACAGCACCTGCCAAACGAACCTCTCTATGCCGACTCACTCTGGAGGCCCAGATGGATTCTGTCACAATATTGATCTTCTTTCTACAGGCTGTCAGGCTGTCTGGTCACAGAGGACGGCTGTGCTTCTCTGGCCTCAGCTCTGAGGTCCAACCCCTTCCACCTAAGGGAACTGGACTTGAGCTACAATCATCCAGGAGAAAAAGGATTAAAGCTGCTCTCTGCTGGACTGGAGGATCCACAATGCAGACTGGAGTACCTCAAGTAAGGATATATTTGTTTTATATATACCTCCTAATGTAATGTTGCTTAACACTGAATATACATCTAATTATGTTAATAGGCCTTGCATTTCATGAGGATGCAATTAAAAACTGCATGTTTATTTATAACACTTGGTTAGTAATAGGTAAACATTTTATAATCTACAATATAGTGCAGTTATGATTGTATAGCTGTAATCAAATCAATCTGTGCTGTCAAGGTTGATGGACCTCCTTTTCTCTCCTGTTCTCCTGTTCTCCTTGTTCACCCACGACTGTGCGGCAACGCACAGCTCCAACCTCCTCGTTAAGTTTGCTGACGACACAACCATCGTGGGCCTCATCTCTGACAGTGACGAGTCAGCCTACAGAGAGGAGGTTGACACCCTGACATCATGGTGTCAGGACAACAACCTCTCTCTTAACATCAGCAAGACCAAGGAGATGATTGTGGACTATCGGAGGCGGCAGGAGGAGGAGCATGCACCCCTATTCATCAATGGATCGGAAGTGGAGAAGGTCAGCTGCTTCAAGTTCCTCAGGGTGAACATCAGCAATGACCTCACCTGGTCTGTTCACACGGACAAGGTGGTCAAAGCGGCCCGTAAGCGCCTCTTCTTCCTGAGGAGACTGAAGAAGTTTGGTATGGACTCAGTCATCCTTACTAACTTTTACAGATGTGATAGAGAGCATTCTGACTGGTTGTATCACAGTGTGGTATGGGAGCTGCACAGACTGGGACCACAAGGCCCTACGAAGTGTGGTCCGTTCTGCTGAGTTCATCATCGGCAGGAAGCTCCCAGCCTTACAGGACACCTACCACACACGTTGCCTAAGGAAAGCCAGCAGGATTCTAAGAGACTGTTCCCACCCATCCTTCAGTCTCTTTACCCCGTTGCCTTCTGGCAGGCGTTACCGCAGCATCCGGTTGCGCACACGCAGACTGGACAACAGTTTCTACCCAAGGGTCATCAGGCTTCTCAATGGACACTGATATGGACATTTTTACTGCACACTAGTCACTTATACACTGTCACTTTCAGCTACTGGTTGCTCTTTCAGTCACATTGCACTACTGTACCTCGCCACCAGGCTCATGTTTGGTCATTGACATAGTCACTGATCTGCAAATTTGCACTACTGCACTGTACTCCACTTAGGTTAGATTAGGTTATAGGGTTGTAACGTTTTTTTTTGCATTTTATTATTGTATTATTTGTTGTGTATTAGGGTTAGTATAGCGTACTATTTATTGTTATCTGTAATTTAGGAAGTTTTAGTGTTAGGGTTAGTATAGTCGTTTATTTATTGCTATCTGTATATTAAGGAAGTTCACTTATCTAAGCTCAGCATAGATGTAAATTTGTTCTATGCCAGGTGCTTGCCAGGTGCTTGCGTTGTCTTGTCTTAAGAATTTCAGTGCCCAGTCTTACCTTGTGTTGTTCTGTGTACCTGTCAAATAAAAGACTTGAACTTGAACTCCTCGTAATGCCCAGTCATGCTCTGTTATAAAGGAGAAGAATGTGCCAGTTTTTTTATTTATCTATTCATTCTTTTTTCTCATGAGTTGAATGTACATGTCATACTCATTATTCTACACAAGAATATCAAAACAATGTACATGGGGAGAGAACAGTGTAGTCTGTGGCAGTAAACATCATTTCTTTATAATTCTGTGATGAAGAGCATGATGTTATACTGTACTTTAAACTATGTTCTGCAAATTATCTGGAGTATTGAAACTTTCAACCGCCCCCCCCTGTCCTTTTGTATATGTTGTCATATGAATATGAAACAAAACAAAAGGTATGAGGGAAATGTTTTCCTTCATACCTTGGTGTTACGATAATCAAAACTGTCCTTACTCCTATGCTAGATCGCTTTAATCTATGCACGCCGAACTATCACTGTACTGCAAAAAAATATATGCAGCACTGGGTCACTCAGACCACGCCATGGTCCACCTGATTCCTGCATACAGGCAGAAGCTTAAGCGCTGTAAGCCTGCTGTGAGGACATCGAAACAGTGGACCAGTGAGGCTATGGAGGAACTGCGGGCATGCTTGGACTGTACTGACTAGGACATGATTATGACTGCTACCAATAGTTTGGATGAGCTCATGGAGGCTGTGACATCATACATCAGCTTCTGTGAGGACTGCTGTAGACCAACACGCACCAGGGTGAGCTACAACAACGACAAACCCTGGTTTACAGCTAAACTCAGAAGGCTGAGGCTGGACAAAGAGGCAGCGTTTAGGAGTGGGGACAAGGACAGATTCAAGGAGTCGAAGAACAGGTTTAGCAAGGCGGTGAGAGAGGCTAAACGACTGTACTCGCAGAGACTGGAACACCAATTCTCTACTAACGACTCTGCTTCTGTCTGGAGAGGCCTCAGGCAGATCACCAACTTCAAGCCCAGAGCCCCCCACTCCACTAACGACTCCTGCCTGGCCATCGACCTGAATGAGTTCTACTGTAGATTTGAAAGAAAATTGGACAGTCCTGAACAACCCCTTTCCACCCGTGAGGCCTCCCCCCTCCCCCCCTCTACAGTGACGACCCTCTCCATTCAGGAGAGAGAAGTGAACAAACTGTTCAAGAGACAGAACCCCCGCAAAGCAGCTGGGCCGGACTCTGTCTCTCCAGCCACCCTCAAGAACTGCGCTGACCAGCTTTCTTCAACACCTCCCTGGAGACATGCCATGTGCCAGCTTGTCTCAAGTCCTCCACCATCATCCCTGTGCCCAAAAAGCCCAGGCCAACTGGACATAATGACTACAGACCCGTCGCCCTGACCTCTGTTGTAATGAAGTCTTTTGAGCGCCTGGTGCTGGCAAACCTCGGTCCATCACAGACCCTCTACTGGACCCCCTGCAGTTTGCCTACAGAGCCAACAGGTCTGTTGACGATGCAGTTAACATGGCCCTCCACTTCACCCTACAGCCCCTGGACTCCCCAGCATCCTACGCCAGGATCCTGTTTGTGGACTTCAGCTCTCAGAATCAGAAATGGATTTATTCGCCATGAATGTTTACACAGACAAGGAATTTGCTTTGGCAGGGAGGTGCATACAATAAACATATAGAAATCTTAAATTTAAATGTGGTCTAACTACACTAAGGATACATAAACTAGCAATACTAAGTGGAATGATACATAAACTAGCGATACTAAGTGGAGTACTAGCAATACTAAGTGGAATACATTAAAATAAAATATACAATAAAATATAAGTTGCCAATTTACAATATAAAATACAGTCTAAAATACAAATATTACAGGAATTGAATGTAGTGCAAAATGTAAATAGTTTTAAGACATTCAGTCAGTGTGAGCTCTTGGCCTTGTTGAGGAGGCCAACAGCGGAAGGGAAGAAACTGTTTGTGTGGCGTGAGGTTTTGGTCCTGATGGACCGCAGCCTTCTGCCGGAGGGGAGTGACTGAAACAGGGAGGGTCCAGGGTGGGAGGAGTCGGCCACAATCTTCTTCGCTCGCTTCAGGGTCCTCGAGGTGTGCAGGTCCTCGAGGGAAGGCAGATTGCAGCCAATCACTTTCTCCCCAGAGCGGATGATACGCTGCAGCCTGCTCTTGTCCATGGCAGTGGCAGCAGCGTACCAGATGGTGATGGAGGAGGTGAGGATGGACTCAATGATGGCTGTGTAGAATTACACCATCATCGACTTTGGCAGGTTGAATTTCTTCAGCTGCCGCAGGAAGTACATCCTCTGTTGTCAAAAGAAGACCGTAGGTGGCGGGTGGGGGTGTAAGGCTGAAGCATAGACTTGATGTAGTCGGGTGCAGTCCCATTCACAGCTCTGGATGTCAGTACCAGGGTCTTGAATCTGATGCGGGCGTGATGGGAAGCCAGTGGAGGGAGATGAGGAGCGGGGTAACATGGGAGCGTCTGGGTAGATTAAAGACCAGGCAGGCTGCCGAATTCTGAATCCTCTGGAGAGGGCGGGTTGTGCATGCTGGGAGACCGGCGAGCAGTGAGTTGCAGTAGTCCAACTTGGAGAGACAAGTGCTTCGACTAGCAGCTGGGTGGAATGCTCAGACAGGTATCTCCTGATCTTCCGGATATTGTAGAGTGTGAATCTACCAGACCACAGCAATGTGGGCTGTGAGGGAGAGCTCATCATCCATGGTAACCCCGAGGTTCCTGGCAGAGGATGAAGGGGTCACCATCGCTGATCCCAGGGTGATTAAGAGATCGTGGGAGATGGGGGATGATGAGGAGTTCTGTTTTGGCAAGGTTCAGCTGGAGGTGGTGCTTGGTCATCCAGGCGGAGATGTCTGTAAGGCAGGTTTCGATCCTAGCTGAGATCCCCAAATCAGTCGGTACAGGTACAGCTGCGTGTCGTCAGCGTAGCAGAGGTAGGAGAAGCCATGGGAGGTGATGATCGGTCCAAGTGAGGTGGTGTACAGGGAGAAGAGGAGGGGTCCAAGGACGGAGCCCTGTGGGAAACCAGTGGAGAGCTGGCGGGGGCCCAACACTTTGCCTCCCCAGGAGACCTTGTAGGATCTTCCGGACAGGTAGGATGAGATTCACCCTTCACTTCCCCTTCTCTCCTCCCCATCTCAACTCTCTTCTCCCTTCCCTCCTTTTACCCACTGCTTCCTCTCCATCACTTCTCCTTCTCTTTCTTTCTCTTTATGTGCTACTAGTGCACAGTGCCCATGATACAGTCTGTGATTAAGATGTCAGTGAAACACACATAGAGATTCCTTGAACTATAGAGATACATGCACAATGTTTGAGTCAGTTGTCATAATTGTAGGCCTAATTTACCACACAGCGCTTGTACGTTTGCAATGTGCAGGCAATTTTGACATCAGTAAAGACATTAATTTATGTAAGAACATTCACTGATCTATACTGAAAGTATATCCATTTCATGTGTGACACGCTCTGAAAAGGGGCAGTTGTCGGCCAACGCCATTTCTATTTTTTTTACAGATTGTGAAAGTACAGAGTGTAATATTTCAAATGATGTTATACATTGAAATCTGAAAATAGTTAAACAAGATATGCGTATCTAAATGTTGATAAACCTGGATAGCTCTAGCCCAGGTATTCTGCTTCAAAGATATTAAACCTTTTCACACCTGAAGAGAGATGAGATTGTTTTATGTTGATCATTAGAACGTTGAACGCTGATTATTTCACTGCAGTGACGAGAAGAAAAAGAAAACAATAGTCACTCTCAATCAAATTCTTATGACTTATCCTGTGTTTTAACACCCAGTATTTTTGTATTGACTACAAATCGCATCTTTTGAAACCTGTCTGAAATATTTAGCCTAATCACGGTTTACCAGATCAAAGAAAAATGAATCCTGTGCACAATGCAATGCCCGAAATTAGCCTATTCATTAAATTTTTTCAGAGGATGTAGCCTAAAATAAACATTTGACTAATGTACGCCGCATACACAAACCACATACTTGAAAGTTGACACATCTTGTGAAACATTATATCTAAAGGGGTGATATAATGATTTTATAGGGTATTTCACACTGTTCCTTAAGGTCTCCGAATAGGATATGTAACATTGGTTGGGCTGAAAATGGCCTGGGTGCTGTTCTATGCGCCCTAATGCAATCCTGTGAAGTACCAAGAATGAATGAGAGGTTTCTCCCTTTCATGGTATGCTCAATGCCCAATATTTAGATGAGCTGCTCGTTGATTGTTTGGTTTACAACGCCGAAGCTGCGGAGCAAAGACGCAACATGGAGACGTTAGGTGTTGAACCATACATGTTTGAGCCTGAATCAGAGGAAGAATCTGATGTAGAGGAGCAACCAGTTACCCATAGATTGGAAATGACTTCAGAGTGGTAAGTTTAGTCATTTAGCATTTACTTGAATTTTCAACATGTAGCCTAACATCACCCTTTAGCTGGAATACTAGTGTAATACTCGCACTTCAGTGTCATAGCCTAAGCATAACTTTGCATTTGGTTTGGTTTTAGCATTATAAACAACATAAGTTATTAATTTGGTGTATGTAAATTTGGGGGCGTGACAAAGGTATAGACCAGAGCCAAATAAGGTATAGCCACCGAGGTACGTCAACTCGGTGCTTTGTTGGGAATCGCCCGTTTTACAGCGGCAGTTTCAAATTGTGAGATTTGCATAGGAAAGTGCTGTCAATGGACTTTGAGGTTCACTATATGTCCATTTTACCCACTGAACTGTCGTTATTCAACTATGACAAGGTAAACTCGGGTTTGCATTCTATCACCACTTTAAGCAGACATACTAAAAACACGAAGCAAAGAGAACAACGTATACCGTATTTCTTCGAATAAACGCCACAGTGTTAATTAAATAACGTTCATTTTTGGTGCAGCGTTTATTCGAGAGCGGCGTTTAATCGAGGGCGGCGTTTAATTAGTAAGAGATTTCGTGAATTGTAGCTGCAGTGCAGCCATAGACTTTGTTGCTGATGCAGCTAAAAACGCAGGTTTCATTTACAACTGCTGACCTACTTGTCATTCTTTGTTTGTCTATGAGTGGAGCAACTCCCTTTCTCATTGTTTGTTTGTTTGTTTGTTTGTTTATTCGCATTTATACAATGATTAAAACAACATGAAGATACAAAAGAAGAAGAACAAAAACATCCACCCCAGAAATGCAATAGTCAATATTAAACATTAATCAAACTAAACAAAAATTTCCAAGATAAACAAATAAAATAAGTCAACATTTTACCATAAATTATCTATATGAATTATCAGTTAATTACACGTGTGAAACAAAAGTGAAACCAAAAGAGAATTGTTGAAATTTTACCAGAAAATACAATATGAAACTAATTTTATATTATTGAACATAATACGTGAGCGATACTAAATATATTTAACAAATTGCAAAAGAAATGAGTCGAAATTATGCATAGAAGTGTTAACATGTATATCAGGTTGTCAAATATCAAAGAAAAACAGAAAACCAAAACAAGGAAAACAAACCAGGAAAACAAACAAATCAGGTGAAAGTAGTGCTTGGATGTTCTATTAAATCCATTTTTAGAAGTTTTATGAAAACTGGGAATGACAAGCAAGATTGTTTCAGTTGGTTATCAATTAGTTGTGCGTTGGTAGTACAACTGTCTCAAATACAAGTGTTCTACATTGTGTATGAATCTGAAGCAGGATTCCTAAAAGTTCATACACGTTAGCTTTCAAACAGAAAGCTGTGCAGAAAGATATGTAAATGTGTAATAAATGCTGGGGTTGAATTTAACCAATGAAATAACAGTTTTTAGATTTTATTATTTATTTGAGGGCAACATTTATTACACAACGTTCGTTTTAGTGCGGTGTTTATTCGAGGGCGGCATTTATTTGAAGAAACACGGTATGTGGTGAGTCTGAGTCATGTGTGGAACATATGTTCCATCTACAATAGGCTTATATTACTAAAAACCAAATGAAAGGAATACTAAACAGTGATAGGATTGATTTTGATTGAGTTCGCATCATGTATCTGATTCTTAATTGGACTTGTACCCCATTCTGCAAGTTTTCTGTCTCTACTGCAATGTCTTAGCTCACACGCTCATGATAGGTTGTCACAAAGTATGACAGCTAGTTGCAAGCGTACACAAGTCTCGGAGCTGATAGCCAAGCGAGCCACTGTTCTGCGCAAGACCGGACGAGCCGGAACTGGAAAGATGGCGCGGTCCGTTTCGTGCTCTCGCTTGCCTCACTGCGCCACAGCACTTTCCATAGAAATCAATGGGGATGCCATCTTCAAAGAGCAGACTTGCTGTGTCTACTGTATATAATAATCTGCTAAATGACTAAATGTAAATGTAAGTCTGTGTATTCCAGATGTACATGACTACATCATAATAGAAGCTACATTGTTCTTTTGTCTTATAAAGGTCGTTGAAACGTATTATGTGTTGTTTTTTCATCTGCTACACTAGATTATTTTAATGACGTTTAGCCGCCGTCTATAAGACATACAGTATAAAAGACTTATATCAGCCTATACAGGATATAATTTGCCTGTAGTGAGCAGTAAATAAAACACAGCATGTACACTAAATTATATATCAAATGTTTATTAAATATGGGCTCATCGTTGGAAATTGTAGGATTAGGCTATTTCCGTCCGGATGCCAATCTTAAAAAATCTCGGAGACACTTCTCAGCTTCGGCCTCAGTGGCATGCACCATGTGGTTTCTCATGGCAGCCCCTGCGAATGATAGAGGAGAGAAACAGGATTATTTGGTATGTATAACAAAGCACGTGCTTTTAGGCTACTCTGGTCATAATTCAGAGGGCGTCAAAAAGTGAGAACAGCTGGTGGACAGTCAGCAGCAGGAGACGCGCAAACTGTTCAAGAGCTTTCCAGGTTAATGTTCCTCTGACGTTTATGTAGTGAGGTCAGCCAAACCACACATAGCCAACATTTTGTCACACCTAAAGAGTCTGATGTGACCACATCAGACAAACCTAATCAGACCTCTTGACACCCTCAGTATGCTGATTACCAACCAAACGCTGATGTAAAGGAACCATAGAGTTGGGGGGATCTGCAGGTGAGGCCCTCCTGCTAGCTTTCAAGCTTTAAAGGGCCTGCTTGAGAAAACACGTCTCCAGCAACCATTTGTGCTTTCAATTTGAACAAAGAACATACCTTGATCAGAACTTTTGACGAAAGTTCTTCAGATCTCACTTTTACCACAAGACTAGAAGGTGGAGAATCATGAGAGGGATATTTGTGTAATGTTTGTTACTTTGTTTTAATGTTGTGTTTACTGAAATCTTGATTCTAATAACGACTCCTTCTTCCTGAAAGATAATCAAGACATTCTTGGTATGTACACAAAGCTAACATAATAAAACAATCATACAACTATATGTTGTAACTGTACCAAGATGTCCAGAACTATATTTGAACAATCCTATGAACCAGCCAGAGACCAGTTCTCACCTTTGGTAGGTGTGAAGGAAGAAGGGGGAATTGAGAACCCAGCTTCATCCAATCAACCTCTGACTCCAGTCAGGTCATCTTTCTAACTCTGAACTGTATAAAACTCTGATATGACAATCGGTATCTGACTCCAGCGAAACAAACCATGGCATGAACGCCATCAGGATTGGTGTTCCAAAGGACTTTGCCAAGCTTCTCCTGAGATTCAACCTTGTAGTGATTGCAACACTTTCTGGACATTTCTGCAGAAGTAACCAAACGCAATTCTAATTGCAACCTGACTGAGATCCCGCAGACCCAGTCTCATGATCCTGCAGCGCAGCCGCGCTTTGACTTTAGATTCTTCAAATGGACCTTTGACGCGAACCGCCCTCAACCTCATTGACCAATCCTGAACAAACGTAACTATGGCTAACGCTCTTTCCTCCCCGACATGGCATTGGCGTGAGCTCTGTTTATGATTCGTAAGAATGTAATAATTGACTGTACAATTTCTGGCTTTCTTTAAATTAGACCATTTCAGTCTGTTTCAATCTCCCATATCAAATTCATAATCTAACTTGTTATACTACCCATGTTTACCTTACTTGACGTGTGCGTGTTTACTAATGTTACGATTGGCTCTACACTCATTCTGAAAGATGAGACTGATTATTTATTACATATTAAACATAGGATCCCTTGACCTAAACCAATATTAGGGTGGTGCCCCTAGACTTGATTATAATTAAGTATTTCTATCTTAAACGAGTAGACCCCACTACATTTACAGTATTCTTATTTATTGTTATGTATCCTTAATTATTTCCATATAATACTTCTTGTTTTTTGACTACCCGCAATGCTGTGGGGCTATCTTGTTGTTATTATCAGTGACCTATGCACTTTGTGAAGCTCTCTCTTGGAAGTCGCTTTGGATAAAAGCGTCTGCTAAATGAATAAATGTAAATGTAAATATAACATAGTTTGTATATTAGCTGAACTATGCGCATATAGCTCATCACAGCTAGATGCTAGACTTAGCCCAATGACTTAGCCAAATACTGCTTCATTTAGCTGTCCAGCAAAGATTAAAAAAAAAACACAGGTCAGGTGTTTAGGAAGATACATTTAGGTTCTGGGAAAGCGAGTAATGGCGGCAAAGGAAATCCCCCAGAAACATAATAAGATTCTACATAGCCTACATTCTTATGTACTTACCAATAATTACTGCCGCACACCTTGAGGCTTTCAGGCCCCTCTTGTCTCCTCGGCCGCACCAGTTCAGCTGTTTAGCCAAGACATTGGCAAACACTTTTTGGGCAATTCTCCAGACAGTCTTTTTGATGGTCTGCCCTCCACTCTGGGACAGTACATTGATCTGAGAAAAAGAATGTTCCAAACAAAGCAAAAGCTTTAAAGACAGTTTAGAGTAGTTATGCCCTTAGACAAAAAGTAGCTGTAATGTTAGCTATTGTAACAATTTGTAAAAATGTATTATTTATTGAAGAATATTCAAATCTTACCATCTTCTTCCTATTTTCGGAGCTTTGGAGATGCTCCTCAAAGCTGTCAAGGGCCTCTGTGTCCATGAGGGGAATTTGGAAGCAGTCATCCTCTTGCTGTGGCTGACCTCTGTGTCTACCCTGCACCAGGCTCTCCACCATGGACGTTAGATGGCCTATCCGAATGTCCATCTCCCGGATAGCCTCTTGTAGGACTCTTTCAAAGGCTACATAAACAAGATGTGAGTATTGAAGTATTTTTTCTTCTGGTTTATATTTTGGCTCACCAGACAATTACATTATTTATAACTATAATATTTTAGGTTCAGGAAGAAGGGATGACATTTATCACAATATGATAACATTTGAATACATTTACATGGATTCACAATAATGACAACAAACATGGGACCCCACATGTTCAGTGTGTTACACTTACGTGTGCACTGTGTGGTGGGATAACGCGGCCATCCCTGCTGGGTGTTTTCCCTCGTAGAGAATTCTTTGACAACTGAAACCAAAAAACACAGTCTCTTATTCAGATAGACACATGTTTGCTGACAATACTGAGTATCCTATGATGATTGTGAGGAGGAGCATAGGTCTATCTTACCATGGGGAGTAGGTGTTTGTCCCCATATGCCTGGCTGAGGGTTATATTCTGTAGAACGGAAACAAAAGGAGCAGGAAAATGAAGAATTTAGTGTGTGATGTGGATTGTTGTTTTTTATGCATGGTTTATAGTTGTTACTCAACAAGCTTACAATGGGTGGTTTGCATATCCTCTTGAGGATTGGGATGAGTGTGTTGTACTGCTTGGAAAAATAAGTGATGGTATTATCACGCTCAGAATATGAAGATAAAGTTTAAGTAAATACTCACGGGTGTTTGATGGGGTGGCTGCCCAGTCTTGCAGTGTAGCTAAGTCTATTGGTTTTTGAAATGACAGAGAAGCATACAGAAAATGAAGAAAACATGTAAATGGTTTCTTAAATAGTGAGACTGTTTGTGTCCTAATTGCTTAAATATAGGTGCAGTCACATAAGGACACCATGTTTTCAAACAATAGTGATTTAGTTCCCACCATTTCGCTCTAGTTGTGGTGGTGAGGGGGGTGTTTGAGCACTGCTCAGCTTTTTGGGAGGGTCTAGACAGGGGGGTCTAGAGTCTCGGGCCTCCTCTTCAGAAGAGGAATAGCTTTTTCTTCTACAAGATTAAAAGACATAAAGATTACATTTCTTTAGAATAAACAAATATTTCTTTTCATTTCATACTCACTTTCTCTCTCTCTTTGCAATCTCACAATCTGACTGGATGTCAGACGTATAACAGGACTGCTTCCATCTGCATACAATGTTTTCAAAGGAATCTAAACAATAAAAAAACATTTTTGATGTGGATATTAGTGTTGCTTCAATAGCTCTGGGCACAAATACAGTTGTGTATCTCCCGTCTGTGTGTCTGATGTATACCTGTTTCATATAGGACCCTTGCTTGATGCCTTGTCCATCCTTTTTCTGGCTGTGGAACCTCAGCTTTTTTAATGCTTTTCAGGATCCTGGTCTGGTCCTGATATGGAGGCCACCACGCCAAGCCATTTGTGTACCAGGAGTTGGCAACTGGTCCAGTGTTCTTCTCCTCCACAAACTCCACAATGAGGAACATTTTGCCCCCTGCCTGCACCACCCATGGGCCAGACCAAAATTTAGATTACTGGATTTTAAAGAGGTGAAATGCATTGGGTTGTCTAAATAACAAACAAAAAAGTAAATTGTTTCCACTGTTTAAAAGAAAAGTATTTATCTTTTGTTGGTGACAGGTGAATGGAAAAGGCCTTTCTCTCAATATATTGGAGTCTACATATTTTCAGAGTTGTAGATAGTTTGCTAACGACATAGATCAGAATCAGAATTTGGTGTATTTGCCATGTAGGTTTACACAAACACAAAATGTGCTGACAATCAACATATACGGATCTTAAATTAAAAGTGAAAAAAGTACAATAGTCTATAAAATTATAAGAACCAAACAATCTAAAATTAAAACAACTTAAAATATATATAAAAATAAGAATATGAATGGGTGGCATAGTGCAATTGAGATCAAGGTGGCTTGTGCGTAGTGCAATCGTTGTCGGATGGGCTTATAATAGATTATGGTAAATGTCAGTGGGAGTCCCTGGCCGTGTTGAAGAGGCCAGTAGCAGATAGAAAGAAACTGTTCTTATGGCGTGAGGTTTTGGTTCAGATATTGAGTAGTGATGATAAGAGTGTATATTCAAAAAGGGTTTGTGCTCCTCAAATTCAGTGTACAACACAAACACAGCATTGTCCATGTTTAGAATGTTTCTGACCCTCATGACTTTTCCACATAAAAAAGCAGTTGGCCTCATCCGTCTTTAGGGTGAATTTTGGGGATTCAATTTTTTTGTGCTGTGTCGCATTTCCAAAATCTTGTGAAAGAGGTGTTTTTTTTCCAGGTGAAGTTTGGTAGATGCTGGCAGAAAAAGACCTCTCTGACAGTCTCCTTACAAATTGTCGACAGGTAAATCACAATCTGCACAATGACACCCTGCACATTGCATTTTGCACTATTGTATCGTTTGCACTATCTGTATTTTTAGGTTAGATCGTAAATTAGGGCTACTTATATTTTATATTTTATTCCCCTTAATATTAGCTTGACCCCCCTAAGTATTAGCTAGACTTTGCTCCTTTTGTATAGTTAGTACACATATTTAAGTTTCAATATTCCTATATGTTTAATGTGTGCACCTCCCTGCCAAAGTAAATTCCTTGTTTGTGCAAACATTCATGGCGAATAAAATCCTTCTGATTCTGATTCTGACAGGCCTGCCAGGTTTTCTTATCAAGCTCTTGTATTTTCCTAGAGGAATTTAATATCGAAAAGCGCTAAAGTTGTCGAGGTTGCCATGGTTCTTTACATCTTCTGCGAGGTGAATTAGGTTGTGGACATGAATGTCAGAAATGTCTGACCATAGAACTCATTAAAATTAGTCACAAAAATACACAAAATGTAATTAGCAATTTAAATATTCTCCAGCCAGATTTGCATCGCTTAAAATATAGATGCCGACAAACAATAAAAGAAAGTTTTTGTAAACTTCAGGGGTGACAATGTCTTCAGAATCAGAAATGTGTTTAATCACCAAGTAAGTGGTCACAAACAAGGAATTTACTTTGGTGGGAAGGTGCATACAATGAACATTTAGACATAATGAACAAAAGGAAAATGTAGAAAATGTACAACAAAATAAAATTTACTACTGACAGAGCTATAAGATATAATATAAAATTAAAATAATATATAATATAAAATTAAAACACTATATAATATTAAGTGACAGTGTCAGTTTGGGGCCATGTTAAAAAGGCTAGCAGTGGAAGGAAAGAAACTGTTTGTGTGGCGTGAGGTTTTGGTCCTGATGGCCCGCAGTCTTCTGCCGGAGGGGAGTAGCTGGAACAGGGAGTGGCCAGGGTGGGAGGGGTCGGCCACAATTTTCCTCGCTCTCCTCAGGGTCCTTGAGGTGTACAGGTCCACAAGGGTAGTCAGATTGCAGCCGATCACCTTCTCGGCAGTGCGGATGATACGCTGCAGTCTGCTCTTGTGCTTGGCAGTGGAAGCGGCGTACCAGATGGTGATTGAAGAGGTGAGGATGGACTCAATGATGGCTGTGTAGAAGTGCACCATCATTGTCTTTGGCAGGTTCAATTTCTTCAGCTGCCGTAGGAAGTACATCCTCTGTTGTGCTTTTTGGTGAGGGAGCTGATGTTCAGTTCCCACTTGAGGTCCTGGGAGAGGATGGTGCCCAGGAAGCGGAAGGACTCCAGTGTTGACTGGGGAATTGCACAGGGTGATGTGGTGAGTGGGGCTGTATTTTTGCTGAAGTCGACAGCTATCTCCACTGTCTTAAGATCATTGAGCTCCAAGTTGTTCTGGCTACACCAGGTCACCAGGTTGTCAGCTTCCCACCTGTAATCAGACTCGTCAGAGATGAGCCAAATGAGGGTGGTGTCGTCCGCAAACGGACGACAGAGAAAGGACGCAGCCCTGAGGAGATCCGGTGCTGATGGACTGGGAGTCAAAACTTGTGTCCCCAGCTTAACACACTGCTTCCTGTCAGACAGGAAGTCTGTGATCCACCTGCAGGTTGAGTCGGGCACGTTCAGCTGGGAGAGCTTGTCCTGAAGCATGGCGGGAATGATGGTGTTGAAGTCCACAAACAGGATCCTGGCGTAGAATGCTGGGGAGTCCAGGTGCTGTAGGGTGAAGTGGAGGACCATGTTAACAGGCTGGCACATGGCATGTCTCCAGGGAGGTGTTGAAGATGTTGGTGAACACCTCAGACAGCTGGTCAGCGCACTGATTGAGGGTGGCAGGAGAGACTGAGTCTGGCCCCGCTGCTTTGCGAGGGTTCTGTCTCTAGAACAGTCTGTTGACTTCTCTCTCCTGAATGGAGAATCATCACTGTGGTGACAGGGGAGGGGGGAGTCCACTTGTGTGCGGAGGGGTAGTTCAGGAGAGTCCAATTGTCTTTCAAATCTGCAGTAGAACTCGTTCAGGTCGTTGGCCAGGCGGGAGTCGTTAGTGGAGTGGGGGGCTCTGAGCTTGTAGTTGCTAATCTGCCTGACCCTCTCCAGACAGAAGCAGATAGGTGATGCCCACTAATTCTGCCGCTGGGAGAAGAAAAGTGGCAAAGAAAAGTGGCAAGAAAAGTGATGAAATAAATCATCAGGAGTTGATTCCCTGATGTTTAGGAGTTCATCTCTCGTTAAAGAAATCTTGGCAGAACACTGAAATAACAGACTAAACTAAACAGAGCGCACCAACCGACCGAGGCAGCCATCATCGGCACCATCTTGATTCAATAGTGCTGGACCGGTGTACAGGGGAAATTGCCTAAACTCTGTGGCTTTCCATCTGTCTCTTTCCTTTAGAGGCCTTGGTTTTCTTGCAAATTCTGATGGGATATTTTTCTGTATTTCTACCAACCTCGCCGACAGGTATGTCACTTGTGATCCAGACAACCGACACATTACCGAACCCTAACGAAGCCACAGGGGCAGAAGGCGTCTAACCACACCGAGGCATACTCAGTGCAGGTAATCCAGTGGGAATCCAGACACCATCCCCATTCCAGTCCTCTCCAGAGGTGGTGATCAGCATCTGCCTTCTCACATAAACTCTTGTCAGACGGTTTAGGTAGGTCATTTCTGGGAAATATCACTCTGTGTTCCATATATTTCCTTTCCTGGGCTGGGAAAGACATCCAAAATAAGCTGCTGGAAGATTTTAGATATCTGTAAAGATTTGTATGTCTGTGGGTTTTTTCATGAGATATTGTGTTAGTGTTCTAACTTAAAAACAAGGGGCAGAAATAAACGTCTCTACATTGTTGCTGCATCCCCCTACCTAGTGGGTGCATCCGGGGAACATACAGGGTCAAAAGTGACATGTTTACAAGTTTAGCAGAGAGTTAAACCGCCAACACAACCATTTCTGATCCACTCAGTAAGACACAGTACTGATCACCAGGACGACTGGTTGCATTATATGACGTCTCATACAATGCCACTATCTTCTGGATGAGCCTCAAAGGGGCTGACACCATACCTGGTGTCTCCTTCTCCCAGGGGGGGAGAAGAGCCAGCCAAATAGCCCACCTTTCTCAACCTCCTCTACTCCATTAAACTCTGAATTATAAAGGATTTATCCCAAAACAGACATTTAATGGATTTACGAACATCTTTAAAAAACAATACTGTTTGTGGACACTAGAAGGATTATTGGAATTTGTGTGACAATTTATGCTTTTTCTTTAAATGCTGTGTTGATGTAATTTGATGTTTTAATGTAACTTCCTTTCCTGTTATGATAAGTCAGTCAATCTTGATATAAAAATGATTGTACCATACTTACAAAACCATTTCTGAATGTTGTATTGTTATATTTTGAAGTTTAACCTGTTCTGGAGACTGTTAAATGTGCCTAAAAACGCCTAAACAGCATGTCCAAAGTAAATTGAAAGCTGTTCTTGAACCATTTGGAGTACATGCATGTAAATTGACTCTTTTGAAAGCTGACACTCTGAAGTTATGTTCCTTGTTGTCAGGACCCCTGTCAGTCCTACTGGTGTTGAGTAATTGAAGCTTGAACACAAGGAAAGTGAAAGTTTCTATTTCCGCCTGGATTTTGTTTTGAAAACAGAGGCCTGAAGAGGCCTACAGGTGGTAGGTATTAGCTGGAAGACAGAATTGGACCACAGGTTGAAGCCTTACCCAATTCAGATCAAAAGTCAAACATAATACCACAATATATTCATATTTGACACATGTTTTATAAGAGTACATCCAGGCGTTTTCTAAAAGGGCCTTTTGGAGACTCCAGAATGACCCTTCTAACCAAGGTCAAATTCTTAGGATAAAAAGGTATAATTGTTATCTCTAATGAAAGGTGGTCCTTAGAACTATCATATATAACAGCTAAATCCCTCATTAGTATTACTGAAACACGAAAACTGAAGCATGAACACATTGGAGTGATTATCTGATTTCCAGGATTGGCACACAAAGAACACAGACATATTGCGCAATCGACTTTTATTTTGAAGGCTCTACAAAACCTGGCATATGGGGTATCGCCATTTACAGCTAGCGCTAAGCTACAAGGATAACTAGCTCTTTTCAGAATCAGTCCAAGCCAGTTAGAAAAAATCGTGTAGAGGGGGCGGGGGGGGGGTGGGCGGGGGGCGGGCTGGACGCACAGACCTGGTTGGCTTTAGAGGACTGTCACCGGGGCATGGAAGCTCCTATTGGCTAAACCAAGGTGTCTATCAAAAGGTCAGAGTGTAGCGGCCATTTTAAGACTATCTCCGTGTTTCTACTTGACCCAGATCTCATGCTATGAGCTAAAGTGCGTTGAGAGACAGAATTTTTTTTTTTTACGAAGTAACAATGAAGCAACAAAATCGTGGCTATGTGTGGATATAATTCTTTGTTTGGACAACTACTCGACATGGTTTGATACTTTGGACCCTTGGGAATGTAAGCAGATGAGGTTTTGATGAGTTGTGTGCATACCTGGACATTCCTAAGTAATCGAAGGTAAGTACAACTTTTTTCTCTGGCATTGTTGAATGAACGGTCACCGGACAAAGACGTTGACGCTACTTTCTGTTGCAAGTTGAGCTTGAATTGGTTTATTTCAATGGAAGCACAAGAATCGTAGCTTTCCAACGATGTACAACATGTGTACTAGTCGAAAAAAATTATTTATGATTTTTAATGCATAATAACTGGGGGAGGAGGGGGCAGTGTTTCGGGCCCGCGGGCGGGCCCGCACGTAGAACAGGTTAAGAACATTTGAAATATTGACCTCATCTACCGACCACTTCACACCTATCTAATCTCAGGACAACGCCCAGTCAGGTTAACTGACCAATGGAAGAGTTCACCTTCAAAAAAGGATACCCCACATTTCATTTGGATTATAAAAATCCACGATGAACAATCACTCCCTGCTTTTTCATAGGAGTTAAACTGAAGTGAACGCATCATTTCTAAACTATTCCTCACATTAAGCAACATCACTGAATAAACGTGTATAATACTCGCGTATCCCTCACAACCTGATCTGCTCTACTTTCTTCGAATTCACAATTTAAGATTAGACTGATTATTATGAAGGCTATTATAAAATAAGGTTTCCTCAGTCCCTTTAAACAAAGCCTGGGGTGGTGTCCCATCAACTAAATACTTTATTATAGATTAAGTATTTCTAATCTTTACCTTAAGATGCGTGAGTTCTAAATATTTCCGACTCTTCCAACAGAGTGAGTAATTTCTACCAAACGGAAGCTAGCTAGCTTTAGTTAGCTTACGTTTCCTAGCAACCTAGCATAATACTTGTAGCAATGCTACTACCTGCTAGTGTTACTTGTTAGCCTCCTAATTGTAAATTTTGAAGCCATACTATAGTGTTTGTCATATCGTTTTTGTCTATCAGAAAGTAGTCGGTTGGAATGTTCAGAATCACACATGTGCGACGCCATGCTGTGGGGTCCGCTTTCGAACGATCACATGTGCAACGCTACTCCTTCACGGGTTGTTAAACGTGTATACCCCGCTACACAAGTCTGTAAATCAGTAATCAATACTAATGGTATATCCTTTACTGTTCTCCCTGCGTGTTTAATGTAGTTGTCCAAAGTTAGACAGGAAGTCAAACTTCATTCATTAAAGACATGCAAGTCAGGAAGTACATTTTCTAGACACTACTTTATTATTGCCTTACAGACAAGCCTGTTGATCATCAGTCGATCATTTAATAACTGTAGTCGAGGTATTGTTCATAGGAGATGCTACAAATTACAACAAAATAAAATCAAAACAAGACAAACAGGACAGAACATGAAAAAAAGGTTTTACATGGTTAACATTTATATGGTTTCTCTGATGTTTGTCCTCATATGAACAACCATAATACCCTAAAAGTAAACCGTATTGACACTGACATGGTTTCCCTCCTGTGTATACTCTGAAGCAGGAACTGGGGTCCATTTTTTCTTTCCCCGAGTATCTTTGTAGCTTATACAGCCAACATAAATAATCCTAAAACTGAATCTGATTAAACCACCAACAACTTTTAAAATTTGCAAGTAAGCCTATTTATTGGTTTGAATCATGTTTCAGGCCTGTAGCCTGTGTTTTTATTTGCTCAAAACTTAATGGAATACACTATTGTTATTTAGTCTGCTCTGCTGTAATGATGTGGCAGTCAGCGGACATGACGGAATGCCGACAAGAGCCCCTTTTGACTGGTCCGTGTCACATACGTGGCAATGGGAGACTTTGCGACTGGTCATAGGAGCAGCCCCCGCCCAATTTGCATGATTGCGGTTGTAAAGCTTTGTGAAGCCAGCTAACTCAAATACACCCCATGTATGTTGACCTTACTTTGTAGTATAGGCCTCCACCTGCCGACAAAATGACAAGTTACATTGCTGACACTGGTGAGGTCTCTCACCTGTGTGCCCTCATGTGTTTATTCAGACCACCACTTTGAGAAAAGGTTTTGCTACATTCCTGACATTTATAAGGTTTCTCTCCCGTGTGTGTCCGCATGTGTCCAACAAGATTACCTTTCTGAGCAAACCGTTTGTTACAGTGTTGACACTGAAATGGTTTCTCTCCAGTGTGTATCCTCATGTGCTCAACCAAACTACCCTGTCGACAAAATGATCTGTTACATTGTTGACACTGATGTGGTTTCCCTCCTGTGTGGGTCATCATGTGTTCAGCTAGACTACCACTTTGAGTAAAGAGTTTGCTACATTCTTTACATTGATAAGGTTTCTCTCCTGTGTGTGTCCTCATGTGCACAACCAAATGACACTTAACGCTGAATCTTTTGTTACATTCCTGACACTGATATGGTTTCTCTCCTGTGTGTGTTCTCATGTGTTGATTCAGAATACACTTCTGAGCAAACCGTTTGTTACATTCCTTACATTGATAAGGTTTCTCTTTTGTGTGTGTCCTCATATGTCCAACCAGAGCACTCTTTTGAGTAAACCGTTTGTTACAATTTTGACACTGATAAGGTTTCTCTCTTGTGTGTGTCATCATGTGCTTTAACAGACTACCAATTTGAGGAAATGGTTTGCTACATTCCTGACACTGATAAGGTTTCTCTCCTGTGTGAGTCCTCATGTGTCTACCAAGATTACCTCTCTGAGCAAACCGTTTGTTACAGTGTTGACACTGAAATGGTTTCTCTCCAGTGTGTATCCTCATGTGCTCAACCAAACTAGCTTGTCGACAAAATGATCTGTTACATTGTTGACACTGATGTGGTTTCCCTCCTGTGTGGGTCATCATGTGTTCAACTAGACTACCACTTTGGGTAAAGAGTTTGCTACATTCTTTACATTGATAAGGTTTCTCTCCTGTGTGTGTCCTCATGTGCACAACCAAATGACACTTGACGCTAAATCTTTTGTTACATTCCTGACACTGATATGGTTTCTCTCCTGTGTGTGTTCTCATGTGTTGATCCAGAATACACTTCTGAGCAAACCGTTTGTTACATTCCTTACATTGATAAGGTTTCTCTTTTGTGTGTGTCCTCATATGTCCAACCAGAGCACACTTCTGAGTAAACCGTTTGTTACAATTTTGACACTGATAAGGTTTCTCTCTTGTGTGTGTCATCATGTGTTTCAACAGACTACCAACTTGAGCAAATGGTTTGCTACATTCCTGACACTGATAAGGTTTCTCTCCTGTGTGAGTCCTCATGTGTCTAACCAGATAACTCTTCTGAGCAAACTGTTTGTTACATTGTTGACACAGATAAGATTTCTCTCCTGTGTGCATCCTCATATGAAGACCTAAAGTACATTTTTGACTAAAAGTTTTGTTACATACCTGACATTGATAAGGTTTCTCTCCTGTGTGTGTCCTCATATGAAGAACCAAAGTACCCTTTTGACTGAAGTTTTTGTTACATTCCTGACACTGATGTATTACTATTCCTCTGTGATTTCCCTGAGGCCTATTTTCCCTTGGCAGGGCCTCATTGTTTTGTGTTCCGTTCCGAAAAAACAGCACTCCTGCATGTTCCTCCTCAAAACTCTGAGCTGTAGGATGGTCTGGAGTGGAGAGGGGCTGAGAGTCACTACCTGGTTCTGGTGCTGCACAGTCTTGTCCATCAGCCTCTGCTTTGATTTGTTCCTCAGTTGTGTTGGTGGGTAGAGAGGCTCCTTCTGTCTTCTCCACTTTAACAGTTTGGTCAAGATGTGAACATTCAGAGGTGCCTTCCTGATCAGAGTCATGTTTCACACCGAGAGAAGTAAATATGGAGTCTGTAGTTTTAGACTGCAGTCCTCGAAGCTGCTCTTCCTCTTGACTGGTCCTCAGCTCCTGTTCCTCTTTAATCTGTGGGGGCTCCAGGAGAGAGAGCTGCAGCACATCTAAGGGGAAGAAGAGGCAAGACCCAAATAGATACGTTTTAACGATTGTTTTTCTTTTCTGCCACAGGTCCCAGGAGGAACCACAAGTGCAGCCTGTCATGAACACAAACCAGAGAACCCCGATGTAGTAGTGCTCCAATGTAATGGATCTGGCTTTAATCATTGAAATTTACAAATAACTTTTCCTAACCTCTATAAACTGTCCAATCATAAAAACACCAGGCTGCAAATGTGAAAGAGCCTCTAAAGTGATAAATTAGTTTTTCTTATATACGTTTATATATGTGCCCTAAAATGTCTGACCAAGACTAAACTGAATTGTATCTGACAATGTTTGTCATGAGAGGTTTTTTTTAACATTCCTGTACTGAAGTTGGAAGTCTACTGTGCACTAAGCTACAAAATAAAATGGCTGTATTTTATTTACAGACATCGACTTCTCACAGCAACAAAATCTGCAGGGTTCATTTCAGTGAAGAGTGTTTCTAAAATAACATGCAAAAGTCAAGGGTTTTTCTCAACAAATGGCAGTTAGAGTGTGATGCTGTGAATTTTTTATCCGGGACCAGAAACAGCGTATGCATGTATGTGTGTGTATGTATGTATGTATGTACGTCTTTTACTCAACCAACAGTCAAGGGAAAGTTTTCCTTAGTGACTAACTGCATACAGTGTATCCAGAAAGTATTCACAGGGCTTCTCTTTTTCCACGTTATGTTACAGCCATGTTCCTAAATGGATTGAATTAATGTTTCTCCTCAAAGTTTTACGCACAGTACCCCATTATGATAAAGTGGAAAACGTTTTATTGAAATCTTTGCAAATCTATTAACAATAAAAAACGTACAAAAATCCCATGTACATAGGTATTCACAACTTTAGCCATGACACTCAAAAAATAGTTCAGATGCATCCTGCTTTCACTGACCATTAAGGATGGGTGGTATACTGGTATGACCGCGAATTCCAGTATGGCGATGTTCCATGATATGGATTTAGCCATATCATGGATATCACAATATATCATTACATGTATTAAGTAAATTGTTTCTGTTTGGTATAAAATATAAGTCAAGTGATACAGCCTAGTGGGCTAGTGAGGGGTCAGATGGCTGAGCGGTTAGGGGGTCGAGCTATTAATCAGAAGATTGTTGGTTTGATTCTCAGCTGTGCCAAATCACGTTGTGTCCTTGGGCAGGCACTTCCCCCTACTTGCCTCGAGGAGAATGTCCCTGTACATACTGTAAGTCGCTCTGGATAAGAGCGTCTGCTAAATGACAAAATGTAAATGTAGTTCAAATTTGTATCTTTCACAAACAAAACAAAAATTCAAGCATGGACGCTGCACGCATTGTGCCAGCCAATGAAAGTCAACAAACAAGCATACCAGCTACCAGATTGCGTTTTTTTGTTAGAATTGTGAAATGTTTATTATAGGCCTACAGAGTAGAGTATTCAGCCATGTAAGAATTTGTTTTCTAGCTCAATACAAATATTGAAATGTTGTTATCTGATGAACATACTGTTGAAAGCTATATTAGCTCTTTTAATGTGGCAAAGCACTACAAATGTTGGAAAAATTCAACTCATGCGACACACCTGCCGTACCCCAACCAAATCTGAGTTCTGTAGACTAGCCAACTAGAAATTTTAAGAAAAACGAATATATATCGTGATATATACTGTTACCTTCCGTGCTTCAAAATTATACTGTGATATACATTTGAGGCCATACCGCCCAGCCCTACAGACCATCCTAGAGATATTTCTACAACTTGATGGGAGTTCACGTGTGGTAAATTCGGTTGTTGGGACATGGTTTGGAAAAGCACAAACCTGTCTATAGAAGGTCCCCCAGTTGACAGTGCATGTCAGAGCACAAACCAAGCCATGAAGTCCAAGGAATTGTCTGTAAACCTCTGACACAGGATGGTATCGAGGCACAGATCTGGGGAAGGGTACAGAAAAATGTCTGCAGCATTGAAGGTCCAAATGAGCACAGTGGCCTCCATCATCCGTAAATCGGAAAAGTTTGGAACCATCAGGGCTAGATTTGGCACCCTGGCCAAACTTGGCGATCGGAGAAGAAGGGCCTTAGTCAGGGAGATGATCAAGAACCCGATAGTTACTCTGACAGAGCTTCAGCATTGCTCTATGAAGAGAGAACCTTCCAGAAGGACAACCATCTCTGCAGCACTTACAGACCGAGACCACTCTTCAGTAAAAGGCACATGACAGCCCACCTGGAGTTTACCAAAAGACACGTGAAGGACTCTTAGACCATGAGGAAAAACATTTTCTGGTCTGATGAAACAAAGATTGTAGGAAACCACTCACCACCTGGCCACTTGGTGTGCTAGGCCTCGTGCTGTGCAGATGTTTTTCAGCGGCAGGAACTGGGAGACTAGGAAAGATGAATCCAGTAATGTACAGACAGATCCTTGAGGAAAACTTGCTCCAGAGCACTCTGGACCTTAGACTTGGAAGAAGGGTCATCTTCCAACAGGACAACGACCCTAAGCGCACAGTGACAACCTGATGGAGCTTGAGAGGTCCTGCAGAGAAGAATGGGAGAAATACCACAAAATAGGTGTGGCAAGCTTGTAGCATCTTACTCAAAAAGACTTGAGGCTTTAATTGCTGTCAAAGGTTCTTCAATTAAGTATTGAGCAAAAGCTGTGAATACTTATGTATATATTTTATTTTCTACCTGAATTTGTGCAAACCTATAAAAATACTTATCAAACATTTTTCCTTTTGTCATTATGGGGTATTGTGTGTCGAATTCTGAGGAAAAAATGAATTGAATCCATTTGGAATAAGGCTGTACCATAACAAAATATGGAAAAAGTGAAGCGCTTTGAATATTTTCTGGATGCACTGTAAACTATGTTAGCTTTCTGAGCTACAGAGAAAATTATTAAAAAGTTACAGCAGACCTATTCTGTGTAGCTTGATCTTGGGTTGAGTAACAATGTCCAACAAGCTTTGCAGTCGCATAATTTCTCCTTCGTATTCAGCAAACTTCTTTTCCACTTTGATAAAAATTTCTAAAGCTGCTGTTGTTAGTTTGTCACTGAGAAACAATTGTAATTTTGACATTCTGACGTTATAAAACTCTGACTCCTGGGTGAGTATGGAGTCTGCAGTTTCAGACTGCAGTCCTTGGAGCTGCTCTTCCTCCTGACTGGTCCACAGCACCTGTTCCTCTTTTATCTGTGGAGTCTCCGGGAAAGAGAGCTGCTGCACATCTGGGGGGGAAGAAGAGGTAAGACCCAAATTGATATGTTTTAATTATCATTTTCTTTTCTGTCATGAACACAACCCCAGGAACCCTGATGTAGTAGTGCTCCAATGTAATGGATCTGGCTTCAATCATTGAACTTTACAACTACTTTTTCCTTACTCGGTAAACTCTCCGAAATAGCTTGTCAATCCATGTTAGTAGCACTCTTGTTAACTCAGTGTTTCTGCACTAAAGACGGTGCAAACCTATCTTTGGTCCATGCTGTCAGATGAGAGATTAAGCAATATAGGTTTACTTAGTATTCCGTAAAAAGAGGGCAAAAATTGCAGATTAAATAATCTACATGAACAAACCCCCCAAACCATTTGCCTACCGTAATCCTTTACTCATTATTTTTCTAACAAACATTTCTCATATACAGTGAGGGAAAACATTTGATCCCCTGCTGATTTTGTATTGACAAAATTGACAAATACATTATCTACATTCTTAATGGTAGGTTTATTTGAACAGTGAGAGACAGCATAAAAACAACAAAAAAACTAAATTGTTATAAATTGATGTGCATTTTATGACTTGGTACTTGGTGGCAAAACCCTTGTTGGCAATCACAGAGGTCAGACATTTCTTGTACCGTATTTTACAGAAAATAAGACGCACTCTTAAAGCAAACAACGTTACCATTGCACCGGGGAGCAGACTAATGCTCACGATTGATTACTTGCCCAGACTCTATGTTGCAGCGGACAGCTTGGATACAAATCTGACTAGATAATATTCCCAATCAGGGTGAACACTCAAATTATCTAAACTACAGACATAGAATTACACATATCAAAACAGAACGCACACAACAACAGAACTCCAAACAACGCTTATTTAACTCAGCTAATGCCCTTAACTTAGTAGCTTCAGCTTGCCGCAGGGCATTCTGGGTACCAAGAGCAATGCATGAGTAGAAGCGATCTTACAGCATTGTATAACAAACTTCGGTTGTGGATAGAGCTAGTATGTCCAGAAATAAAGCCAAGTCACTCATTTAGTGGCAGAAGTCTACAAAATTATTTTAGATATAGTATAAGTTTAGCTAGCTTGCAAATCCTGAGGATAGCCTACTGTAGCAGACTTTTCTATGTGACAACGGACAAGGGTGTTTTGTCCCTCGGGAGTTGCCGTAGGCTTGATACTGAAAGCCTTATGTGAAATCAGTGAGGGTTGTTCAAATGGCGATGTCAACAAGAGCAGTGGTAAAATATAAGTTATGAAAAGAGACCACGTCCGTGTCTTATTGTCCACACGATCAGGGCTGAGGAGCATGCACCCCTATTCATTAATGGATCGGAAGTGGAGAAGGTCAGCTGCTTCAAGTTCCCCGGGGTGAACATCAGCAATGACCTCACCTGGTCTGTTCACACGGACAAGGTGGTCAAAGCGGCCCGTAAGCGCCTCTTCTTCCTGAGGAGACTGAAGAAGTTTGATATGGACTCAGTCATCCTCACTAACTTTTACAGATGCACTATAGAGAGCATTCTGACTGGTTGTATCACAGTGTGGTATGGGAGCTGCACAGACCGGGAACGCAAGGCCCTACGAAGTGTGGTCCGTTCTGCTGAGTTCATCATCGGCAGGAAGCTCCCAGCCTTACAGGACACCTACCACACACGTTGCCTAAGGAAAGCCAGCAGGATTCTAAGAGACTGTTCCCACCCATCCTTCAGTCTCTTTACCCCGTTGCCTTCTGGCAGGCGTTACCGCAGCATCCGGTTGCGCACACGCAGACTGGACAACAGTTTCTACCCAAGGGTCATCAGGCTTCTCAATGGACACTGATATGGACATTTTTACTGCACACTAGTCACTTATACACTGTCACTTTCAGCTACTGGTTGCTCTTTCAGTAACGTTGCACTACTGTACCTCACTGTACCTCGCCACCAGGCTCCTGTTTGGTCATTGACATAGTCACATAAACATTGCACTGTACTCCACTTAGGTTAGAATAGGTTATAGGGTTGAAACAGGTTTTTTGTGCATTAGGGTTAGTATAGCGTACTATTTATTGTTATCTGTAATTTAGGAAGTTTTAGTGTTAGGGTTAGTCTAGTCGTTTATTTATTGCTATCTGTATATTGAGGAAGTTCACTTATCTAAGCTCAGCATAGATGTAAATTTGTTCTGTGTACTTGTATGTTATGTTATGCCAGGTGCTTGCGTTGTCTTGTCTTAAGAATTTCAGTGCCCAGTCTAACCTTGTGTTGTTCTGTGCACCTGACAAATAAAAGACTTGAACTTGAACAAATCATTGTTCATCATCGTTTAATGCATTAGGCTAAATGTTGTAGCCTATGTAGTTAATTTTCTATCAATGCTGAACATGAAAATGAGAATATCCGTGGTAAATCATCGTTTTCCTGTTGGGTCAGTGTTACAGGAAGGTCTGGTTAAGCACCAAGTCACGCTAAGCCTGACAGTTAGCCTCCCCCGGACCAGACTAGTTTCGCAGCCTAAGTTCGACCTACGTTGTGCTAGCTTTATGGAACCGAATGAACTACAAATGAGTCTGACTAACTGACATAAGTCTGGCTTATTCGGTAAACTCGCTTTATGGAACAGGCCTCTGGTCTCAGTTCCCAGACAGATACAGACTGTTGTTAAAAGAAGAGGGGATGCTACACAGTGGTTAACATTACTCTCAATTAACTTTGAGACGTGTTGCTGCCATCAAATTGTAAATGTCATCAGTTTAAGCATGTTATATGTTCTATTGTGAATAACACAATGGGTCTATGAGATTTGTTTGTAAATCATTGTATTCTGATTCTATTTTTATTTTACACAACGTCCTAGGTTTTTGGGAATTGGGGTTGTATTTCACATGGCTCTTCTTAGTACCAGTGTATAGGTTCAAAGGCATGCGCTTTAAATGCAGATAACTTGTGCGCAGAGTAGCCTAGGTTACTCAAAATCAACAGCTACAGAATTTCAGCTGTCCTGAAAACGGACTTCTACTACCAAAACCTAATTTACATGGATGTATCAACATCAATGTAAATGTTCTCGCCATCAAATCCTTTTTTAAGACAGGAACAATTACTATGTTTAAGTCGTTTTAATGACTGTTTAAGTCAATGAAATAAATTATTCTAGTCTAGAATTATTTGGCGGCTAGTTGTAAAAACTGATGCTTTCTGTCCAGTGTCCACCCTACCCTACTAGTAATGTCCCACCTCCACCATATCGTTTGCGGGTGCTTGCACCTCTGCACCAAGGTAGAGTCGCAGCCTTACACCGTTTGCTGGTTCATAGTGTGAAATTGGGCAACATGTATTGCACTCCTCACTGACAATAACAACAAATTAACATTAAAATCATTTATATTGAATATAAAACCTGTAAAGTGTAGATTAATCTCCGGTTTAACGTCCAATCGCGCGCCGTCGTCCTTGCACTCGGAAAATGTGTTTTCAACGGCTCCGAAAATCTGTAAAGCTTCAATTGATAGTCGCTCTTTGATAAATTCTCTGAACACCTCTAGTTCTGCCATTGTTAAACTGATTTTTTTGTGCCACTCCCGCCTCCAGCAGGTCGATTTTTGTAGATATAATCTACTACAATATTTTCATCCTAGTCTACAACACGGAAGTACACCCGGAAGACTGAGTGTAGTTTCAAAATAAAAGTGCACAAAACATTAGACGTGTTCGATTTAATAGGTGCGTTCGACTTCATGCAGCGCCGGTGTCGCCTGCAGCCGCCTGCAGCCCGGCTGACTTGAAGCAGCCAATGGCATTCTCAGCTTCAAGGCAGCCGACTGCAGCCGACTGTCGGCGCCGCCGGCGCTGCATGAAGTCGAACGCACCTAATGAAACGCCAGTGTTGTATCACCCAATGCATGACTTTCTGGATTGGCACCCCCTCGCGGGAGCGCGCGCGATTCAAAGAGTGAAGGATTTCGTCTTGATATCGCAACTAAACGAAGGGGAGACAGAAGTCTCACATTATAGCTTCTTTGTTATAGAATTCAAGAGAAGAATGTCGGTGATCTGTGTAAATATCAGATGCTATTTTCAACACAAAATCCTTAAAGTTCGTCATTCTAACCGCGTAGTAACGAACGCCAACCAGCATTCTTGCTCCACGACATCGCATTCTGAGGAAATATACCCCAGTATGATTACCAAAGGAAATGTATTTTGTCTAGCAGGTTCAAAGTATTTCACCTGGCTCTTTATACTAATGTATAGGTTCAAAGGCATGCGATTTTAATGCAGTTAGCCTGCGCGTAGGGTGGGTTACTCAAACAGGTCGAAAACAACATCAGCTGTCCTGAGAAGGGACCAAAGGTTCACATGTCTATAGCCTACATAAGACAAGTACTAAAAACGATGTATCAACTATGTATCAACATCAAAAGAAATGTTCTCACCATGAAATCATGTTTTAAGATATGATATATTACTCTTATTGTTTAAGTCAATTAAATGTATGAAAAAATAAAACATAATTATCCCCCAACTACCATGGACTATTTTGTTTTCAGACCTGACCAACCTATACATACACATGTATTGGTATTACATTTCTGCTATTAAATGTACATAATGCTGGAGTAGAAGGGAAGAAACATATGCGGGGGGAGAGCATTTCATGGCAGGCCTTGTTTTCCATTTGATGCAAGTGCAATGCACCCCCTGCTAACACCGACTAGGAAAGTGTTACATGCCTGAAACGTACTGTGGTTACTCATACTAGTGCCCTCAGTGTACAGTAAGAATCATTTGATGCTGGGATATACAGAACAGACAATAGAGGGGGGTGCATCTCACGACAGGCTTAATGCACCCCCTGCTAACACCGACTAGGAAAGTGTTACATGCCTGAAACGTACTGTGGTTACTCATACTAGTGCCCTCAGTGTACAGTAAGAATCATTTGATGCTGGGATATACAGAACAGACAATAGAGGGGGGTGCATCTCACGACAGGCTTAATGCACCCCCTGCTAACACCGACTAGGAAAGTGTTACATGCCTGAAACGTACTGTGGTTACTCATACTAGTGCCCTCAGTGTACAGTAAGAATCATTTGATGCTGGGATATACAGAACAGACAATAGAGGGGGGTGCATCTCACGACAGGCTTAATGCACCCCCTGCTAACACCGACTAGGAAAGTGTTACATGCCTGAAACGTACTGTGGTTACTCATACTAGTGCCCTCAGTGTACAGTAAGAATCATTTTATGCTGGGATATACAGAACAGACAATAGAGGGGGTGCATCTCATGACAGGCTTGTTGTATTCCTTCTTGTCATGAAATGCACCCACCGCTAACTCTGACTAGGAAAGTGTCACATGCCTGAAACTTACTGTGGTTACTCATACTAGTGCCCTCAGTGTACAGTAAAAATCATTTGATGCTGGGATATACATATCAGACAATAGAGCACATAGGCCTACATACATACAAAAAAATAAGTTAAACTGTTCGTGCTAACGGACTCCAAACCATACTCGAGTAGTCGATTTAGACATTATATTGAATATAGTGTAATGGTGTGACTGTAATGTGAAAGCAGACTTGTACACACGTAATGACGTAGTAACTAAATATTTTACTCAGCGTAACTGAATTTAAGCGTGCACATGAGCCACCATTGTAGACGGTGTCTGTAATGCACATCGTTGTGTTGTTATCAGCACCCCCTAGTGGCATATATCATTAATTGTAATAACTGAATGTAGGTAGCTTACATTTACTCATTTAGCAGACACTCTTATCCAGAGCGACTTACAGTAAGTACAGGGACATTCCCCCCAAGGTCAAAGTAGGGTGAAGTGCCTTGCCCAAGGACACAACGTCATTCTAGCGGGGTGGGGAATCGGCAACCGTCTGATTACTAGTCCGACTCCCTCACCGCTCAGCCATCTGACTCCACTGAAATGACTTTGCATTTCGATACTCTGAGTAAATATAGTTGTTAATAATAGTTAATTACTTTCATATGAAGAACCATGTCAATAAATGACACCCTATAATTCCAAATGTACTCTCTGGGTATTATACATATTGGAAACTACAAACTTTCCTGGACAGTAATCTGTTTAAATCACTCAGATATCTTTATCACAACTGAAGTTACATCATTTTAAAGTCGACCTGGGTCAAAAAGTGATATGGGACAAAATCCTTTTGTTCGTAATGACGTTGTGAATGTAAATGTCAGTTTAAGTAAAGGCTACATTAATAACTTCTCAGCAAGTTATTTCATTGATCAGTTGTTATGGGCTGCTGCAGCACTCAAAAGAGCAGGCAAACTAAGCATTTGATTTGACATGGCTTGAAAATCTTGCTAGCTGACATGTCCAAAACCCATTGAAATTAACAGTTTTTCATAAGTAATCATATAATTTTTGTACATTACAATGAAGTTTAGGGTGTTGACTATACAATACATCAAAAATCTCAATTTTGACAGAAAACTATTTTCTATCTTTTATGACTTTTAGCCAACAATGAGCGGCCGTGACATTCAAGGGTTTCCGCAGGACGCCACACATATTTAAAAAATAAAAGTGTATAGCTTGTTCTCCTATTCTAAAATGGCCGCGGGGCAGTTAGTCAACATGACAGTAAACAAAAGCTGCAAGACACCCAATGCAACTGCCACGAGACACTTGCGTAACACTATCCACAGAACAGGAACTGTCATGTACCAGCGGAGGCACTGGCATGTACCACTAGCTACTGTCATGTACCACTAGGTGCCAGTAGAGACACTGGCACACACATACTAGGGAGTCAGGTGGCTGAGCGGTGAGGGAATCGGGCTAGTAATCTGAAGGTCGCCAGTTCGATTACCGGCCGAGTCCTTGGGTAAGGCACTTCACCCTACTTGCCTTGGGGGAATGTCCCTGTGCCTACTGTAAGTTGCTCTGGATAAGAGTGTCTGCTAAATGTAAATGTAATGTAACACAACCACACGCACCCTCCGCCCCTCCCTATCCTTCAGAAGCGTGTGGAGAAGGTGGACCAGTGGTTCTGTTTAGAGACACTCTCTCTAGCTCTAGAGGGCCAGCATGACTCTCCAAGCTCTCATTCCAGTGTCTCTCTACTCTGGCTCACAGGTACTGAAGGGTCAGTGGCCACAGAGGAAACATCCTAATGAAAGACTAGAAAATACTTAGTGTAGAAGTGTACAAGAGCACACATGACTTCCACTCTGCTTTGATTATAATCTCCATCCCACAGGTCATGCCAGAAGATTGTGGCAGATGTGACAGCAGCCAGGGATACTTAATCTTTTTGAAGAGGATGTTCAGGATGAAGTAAACAAATAGCCATGTGCTTGAAGGCCAAAAGGAGGTTTTAGTAGTATGTGGCCAAAATGGTAAGTGCATATAAGGGTTTGTTTACATAAATTTTGGCCTGTTTTCAGCGAAGACACAGAAAGTCAGTGTGAGAAGGATTGTATCCAAGAAGCAATAGATCATTTTCAAAACCATCTTTTATTCAGGACAAGTCAATCATTTATTCAACACAACCATCTTTAATGTGAAAACAGGAGAAAAGTCACAATGATTCATAGATTGTTGTCGTTTCTGTGAGACAAAAAGAACGTAGAAAATAAACTTGGAACAAAGGATCTTCAAGATGTTCAATCAATATAGCGGTCTCTGATTGGCCAGCACTACTCAGTGATAATTTGACTCGTTCAAGGGGGAATGCGTCGCTGCTCTCTGCTCGGAGGTCGAGACGGTGTCTCCGTTGGGTGCGGCAGGGAACCGAAGCAAGCAGAACCATAATGCCAAATCAATTGTTACAATGATGTGTTGTACCGTGTGAATAAAGTATCAAGTAAATACTATACTGAGTCCTCCTGCCTGAACCCTCTTTACGCACCAATACCACTCAAACATCCTCATCACAGCCAAACTGTTCATCCCAAAACTGTGCCAGGCCCTGATAAACACCCAAATTAAAATATATTGTAGTTCTCTTTTCTTTTCCATTCTTTACCAAATGTCATCCAATACCTGTATCAAAACTATTAAAGACCCAAGAGTTCAACATTTTGACCAAAAATGTTTGACCATAATCTTCTTTAAAGAATATTCATTGTTCCTTTCTCGACACATCAGTGTGTTAAACAACCTTTCTAATCACGTCTTCATAACCCTTTACATACATTTCCTTAACCCCCACAAGTTAAAATAAAAAACATTGATTGCTTCAATGTCAATGGATATCACTAGGCACATGTTGAAATAAAATGTAGATATTACTGTAACCCTGTTCTCAACACAAAACCCAAAAGCAACATTTCCAGATAAATTCAATACGTAAACCAAAAATATTCCTTAAACGAACTGACATTTCCGTTTAAACACAACTTTCTATAAAAGTTAATAAAACCCAGGATTGTAATTCTTCAAATGAATATTGCCCTTGTTGCCAACACCGGCATTTACTAATTATCTGACCCAAGAACCGAAATTTAGCAGAGCAATATTATTCAGTATAGAATCAAACTCAATAGAAAATCGGTCTGTACATCATTTCCAAATCAAGAATATGGCAACTCACAATATTTCTGAAGTTTGACAAAGAAACAAACACACATCTGTTTTCAAACCAATACATTTCTCTTTTCAACGTCAAATTCTCTTTCAGATGAGTGAGTCTTTTTATTCAATCATCACTCATTGTGGGCAACTGCACGCAGAATGAGCTTCAACTTCCGCTAGGCTCAAGTGGAGAATTCAGCCAAAGAATTAACATCAGCATTTTCAAAACAGACCATTTCCATATTCAAAAGTAATGCCTTCGGGATGTAATCAGACCAATGTAAAGTCTAACATCAAATATATCACGGTTAACACAAAGTTGTAAAACAATATAACAAGTCAATCGTCTCTCCTCTACCAACAATACCATAACCTTTAATAATTTGAAGAGAATATAACAAATTATCTCCAAGTGTTTCATCCGTGTACGTGTGTCAACATTGTAACCAGTCACCAGTTCGGAACTCATTTAACTTCCGGTCACGAACCCCTCTGGTTTGCAAATGCTCCGCCCCTAATTTCCGGAAAACTTTCAACATGGTAATGACACATCTCCGGACATTCACATCCATTTTGCTCAGCAAAGATTGACCATTCCTAGCAAATCGTGTTGGCCTACAAGTTTTTCAACATGCTCTGCATTGGCTTTGATCAACCATAACTCAGTGCTGTCCCTTGAGACAGAAGCAATACCAACCAAGCCATAACATTCTTCCAAACAAGCCATCTTTGCAAAAGACGTTCTCGGAACCTTCTGTCAGAAGTCCTAAAGGAATTACAAATGTCTGACCTCACGATCGTAGTCTGTTCTCACGCTCCCAGCAAAACCTCATGCGCCTGCACATCCAGCCGCAAAACCGGGCTGCGGATGAATACCCAAGGTCAAGTTTGTTTGCGGAACAGCCAGAAAATCTGAACAGAATCTGTGTGGAAATAGATGAAAAAATTCCCCACACTATTCTGTTCTAATATTTTACTCTGACACCGTTAGTTTCTCTTACTTCTTTAAACTCCCCAAAACATATCTCCCAAATAAAACAAATAATGAACACGTGTTACAAACTCGATAAGCCTATATTTCCTAACTTAAAAAATATATATAATACACAGCTGGTTTATTCTCTCAAGTACACTTTTTACCAAAACTCTCAGGACTAATAGAATTCTATTAGTCCACGTTAATACTCAGAACTATATATGACCACGATGCAAAGAAATTTAAAACAATTGCTCAGAATTTCGCATAATTCGACACAATCCCTTACCCAATTCTTTCAAGGACACACAATGTAACGGGCATCCGTCAGCTCCCACGGGGAGTCGAACTTACCACCTCTGACTTCCCAAGCGCCACCATTACCAACTAGGCCAACGAAAAGCTAGCAATCTGTTGACACGGGTGGCCTTCGAGATACTTGAGTTTCACCACACAACGGCTACAACAACACGTGTGAATTATTACCCTATGTATCCGTCAATACATACCATTTTATGGTACTAACCCAGAATTATTGGCAATAGCCTAAAACACACTAACTATTCAAATCAGTAACCAAAGAATCTCACCGGTTCTTTTGAAGATCCCGCATCAGTCACAAAACGTCCAACGTTGCCCCCCCCCCCAGCCCCGCTGTCTCAAGCATTGAGGGAAATGCGGCTTTTCCGGAGGATCAACTCGCCGAGGGGAGCCGCCTGCTGAACGCCATAAACCGATTGAGGATCCCACACAAGCCTCCAAAAACTGTCATGGATGATTCTAGCGGCTCTGTGTAGATTTGAATATAGTCAAGAGCAGTTTGAGTACAATTTAGTTTGTGGGGAACCGAATAATCTTCTCCTTCCGGTCTACCTGCGAAAAGGTCAACAGACTGGCCATGTGCTTGGAGGCACAGGGGGGGTTCTAGTGACTCCTGTGTGCAAAGGGTCGGTGAATTTGAGTGTGACATCTATTTTGGCAACAAAAAAAAATTATGAAGACCTAGCTAAAGGGCTGTGTTGAAGTGTGAGAAGGGTGTCCTTGGCAAAAAATATCCAAGAAGCTGGATGGACATTAAAAAAGCGTCATTTATTCACGACGAGTCAATCAACAACTGTATTTTGAATGTGAAAACAGGACAAGTCACAATTATGTTTCTCAAGACAATGTCCAATTCAACAACCATGTAGCAGCCACATTGCATTTTCATTTTCACACATTCAACCAATACAGCACTCTTTGAATGTACAGTTTGAGTTTACACTCGCTTTTCGGGACACATGATTGGGGAGCCGTTTTCGGCACCGGCCTTTTTCACAAAGCCCACAGACGGTGACGTGTTCATAGCAGACATCCCCCAATACAAGCACCCCCTCGTCAATACGTGAGACTACGCAACAGCATAAACGGGGGAAAGTGACTTTAAAGCTTATAGTTTTGTCACAAAGCAAACATTTACACCCCACACAGCATGCTGGGAATTAAAGAGACAGTTTAAGCCTCCGTCTCTCTTTTTCAGGTGGACCCGCAGGTCGTTTCGATGCTGATGGGGGTGGCGCTCTGGGGGCCCTGACTGGAGGAGGCCGAGGCGCGCCAAGGGCTACGCCCGCCCGGTCCTCAACTCTCGTCTGCGGTTGGGAAAGTGCGAAGGAGGCCGAGGCGCGCCAAAGACAACGCCCGCCCGCTCCTCACAACGCCGATCTCATCTGTAAGTAAGTGCAGGGGTCGTGAGGCCCTGACTGACTGGAGTAGGCCGAGGCTGAGGTGTGCCAGTCAACGACAGCTACACTTGCCTGCTCCTCACAACTGTCACACCACTGTTACGTACCCCGTAGCTCTAGCGGCCTATGGTAGGTGGCACAGAGACCCGTAACATCAATTTCATGCATTGTAAGGCACAGTGAGGGACAACCAACGATGCAGACAACCAAGGCCACCGTCAAACGTAAATGTTTGATAAAAACACACGGTGAAGGGGTTAGGGAGAAGGGGCTGAGCCGGACCCAAGAAATGAAAGAATATCACAAAACACCCCTGACTGACCTTGCCTGCCTCAAGTCCTCTAGGCTAACAAACTAACTCAAAAATACAGAGGGTGGTCCGCTCAGTTCTCTCTAGTGTGCATAGACAGTATCCTCTACGGGTGGTGTATGCCCATGGGCAGCTGGCTATGACACCCCCCCCTTCTCCCAGGGATCGACAAAACAGTTATACAGAGACTAAACGGTAAACGGAAAACAACTACCCCCACAGTAGTATATACTCACAAGAAACCGTACTATGTATGTAACTGTGTCAATGTGCGAACAAAACGAGGTGTGTGCATGCACGACGTGTTGTGGTGTGTCAAATGGAAAAGCAAAAGAGTCTCTGTTGGGGATCCGACCGGCTGGGCTTTTATACCAGGCAACAGGCATCGGCTGATTGGTTCCTCCACGGTCAGGCAAGACGGGAACACCAAGGAGCGCAATCATAGGGAACACCTGGTAGAATCACAAGGGAGAAACCACAAACGCATACAGGGGAGACCTACATGCGTAACACACACCGGGAAATGACAGTCTGGTGTCATTCGACATGTCGTCTTGACCTGAAGTTAGTTAGTCCGGTGTCCGAAAGGTCCCGGACACGTGTGCAAGCCTCCACACCTCGTCAAGGTCTCGGATCTCGTAGAGGTAAAAAGTGGAAACCAAAGCAATAAATAAAACAAAAGAGAACTATTTAAAAAACGTCCAAGGCTCCCCAGGAGAGGCACAGTGTCACTATCACTTCGCCCCCTCTGGAGCAGCAGCAGCGACAGCGTCTCTCTGCTCCGCCAGCCAAGCCTCGACGCTCTTCCCTCCACAAGACTGGGAGCAAAATGTTGTGGACCCGAAGCGGCTGTGTCCCGTGTCCCGCCGCTTCGGCTGCCCGCACTTGGTGCAAATGAACTGCTTCCTGGTCTTCCGGGGCTTCTCTGGACCACTCGCCTCCTCCGCTTTCCGCTTCCTCCAGGCAGTGGTCCGGGAGCTGGGGACCAAGGAGACCGTCTCTGGAGGAGGAGCACCAGGAGGAGGGGGGACAGCGGGTGGCCAGGCAATGTCCTGGGAGAGAGACGCCGAGGCCAGGGGCATGGCTGGCGGACTGGGCGCTGAGGGGGCGGGCCGTTCCTCCCGGGGAGCCTGGCGTGGTGAGAGGCCCTGTCCCGTCTGGTCGTCGAAGGGAGCCTGCTGGTGTCCCTCCTGATGGTAGTGGAGGGGCCTGGCAGCTGGGAGAGGCGGGGCGGCAAGGCCCGGCCCGGGAGCTGGGACCAGGCCTTGAAGGACTGGCCTCTCCCTCTCCCTCTGACGCACGCAGTACCTGAAACACACATTGTGTCAGTCACATGGACATGTGACAGTGTTTAGAGAGGGCAGTCTCTACATTTCTCTCACCGTTGGGACAGGGTCCTCGGATCTAGCTCAGATCCGGGTGCGCCAGCGGGATACCCCGACCGAGAGGCCGCCATAGTGGCGGAGGACGAGGCGTGCGGCTGAGGCAGAGCGAGGTCCATGTGGACGGTGGGGTCCACGTCCTCCCCTGCCTCTTCGAAGCACTCGTCCTCCACCTCGATGTCCTGGAAGGCAGCCTCATCGTCCGGAACGTCGGGGTCCACACTGGCAGCCTGCAGCACTCTGCCCGTCTGGGAGTACAGGTACTCTACCCCCAGGAGTTCTCCTGTAACGTGAAAACGAGAGGTCAGGAGGAGGAGAGAACATTTAAACACACACACGACAGAGTGCGTTTCAACCACTCACCCGTGTACTCCCTTGGGGCGGTGTGATCCTCAACCAGACTCAAGCCAAGCACCCGTTGGCTGAGCTGGTTAAGAGAGTGCCGCAGGCGGCCACTGTAGGAGAGCAGAGGTTGCTCCCGTCCCCCCACTGCCGCTGCGGCGCGGTTCTCGTTCCACCTCTCCAGTCCATCCAGCAGGAACGCCTGAAAATGGAGAGCATTCGCTCTCGTTCCTAAAGGAGGAAGAGGGGGGAAAAAAGACATCAGCCTGAGAGCAAGACAAAACCAGATCGCACAGACGGTGCAGGTTTTTTCCCCCTCAATTACCTGGGATGAACCGGTTGATGAAGAGGTGGAACGATTTCAGCGATGATGAACCGCGCGCGCAGCGATAAACCGGCAGACTGACTCCGCCCTTGGTCAACCTGCCGGTCTCGGTGTACTGCTGTACACCGGGTGGATCTTGGATGCAGTGGAGGTGACGCCTCTGCTCTCGCCAGATCGCCTGGATGCGGTCGCTGTCCAGAAGGGGGATGCCCAGGGTGTCGCGCCCTCCGTCGCCGTTGAAGGTCTCCAGCAGGTCGATGAGCCGCAGTTCCGTCTCCGCAGCGCCGCGCGTGCGGCAACGGCAGTGGCGGCTCATCTCCTTCTTTGATACCCGACTGGAGACCTCTCCGTCCGTCAGGTCGACTAGCCCCTGCTCCACCTCCAGCTGACTCCGCTTGGCCTCCAGCAATCGGCAGACATCCTCTGCATCCCATTCAAAGATGCAGGAAGACAGCTGCCCCATGAAGGGACCGTATAGCAGGTGGCTCTCGGTGGTGACACCTGATGCGAAGCGTCGCATCAGGTGCCAGATGTCCAGGCGAACCACCAGCCGGTCCCAGGTGTTGAAGAGGGCAGCTGTCTTCGATCCGCCGACACTGGAGCAGCAGTCTCTGTCCACGTACATCAGCTGGGGTGGAGGCACCCCGGCGAGTTGGTACCGCCGCATTAGCCCGGCCGCCATGGCGGACAGGCCCTCTCCCTCAGCGGATGTGAGGACGCTGATGAGGACCTGCCCGTGCTCGTTACCAATGTTGGTAGCACAGGCGGCCGTGTTGGCGGCGGTACCGGCGAGCTTCCTGGTCACCTGGGAGACAAGGGAGGAGAGAGAGGCTAAGTTCCATGCCTTCAAACAACAATGTGTGGAGAGAATCAGACAGACTGCTAAGTAGAGCCAGTGAACACACGTTACCTTCTTCGTTGAGTCCATCTTCAAGATGGACCCAAACACAGAGGTGACCCTGGCCTTCACCTCGTCCAGCCGCGACAGGACGTCCATGCAGTAGACTGTCAGCAGCCAGACGGGTGTGGGCACCGGGGGCATGGCTGGTGGTGGTGGAAACTGCCGCCGTCCGGTGCCCACGGCCAGAAAGGGCTCGCACTCGCCGAGGTACTGCATCGCGCGCCGCATCCAGGCTTCACTGTGGCTCTCGCACAGCTTGGTGTAGAGCTGAGTGGCGCTGTTCCCCAAAGCGCGCTCCCTCAGCATGGAGACGACCCGCAGGTCGCAGGACAACCTGAAAAGGTAGAGTGAAGCAGAGAGGAAAAGAGCAGAGGCTTAATACTTGGATGTCATGATGTCATTTAATATTTTTGGAGAAACAACATGGACAGGACAGCTGGAAATAGGCACCAGTGTGCCGCGTCCAGCTGCCTCACGATGCCCTGCGACCATGCCACAACCTTCTTCGTACACAGAGAGCATGCAAGGTACTCAGTGGCCATGAGATACCAGGCATCGATGTCTAAGACTTTCCGGATAGTCTTGGTGTACACCCCAGCCTTATGCAGTTTGCCTTGGCAGGCAGGCTGGGGGCATGTCAGCTTGAATGCCCATAAGCGAACGGGCATCCAGAGGAACAGCCGACAAGCGAAGAAGGCGTCTGGCGATGCGGGTGGCTGGCTGTGGACCGGCCGGGGCTGCGGAGGCTCGTACCAGAGCTGGAGATCTGGCCGAACCTCCGCTTTGTTGTTCCTCCAGACGAAGAGCACCCGGCCGATCCACTCCTGCTGGCCAGTGCTGAGCTTGCCCCGCCAGCCACGGGGACACAACTGTGTGAGAGATTGAAAGAAATTGAGTTCAAGTGCTAAACTTTTAATGAGCGATGTTCAAAAATAGCACACAACCATCACCGATCATTTACCTCAGCACTGTCCCTTGGCTCCAGGAGGAGGGGGGCTGTGCGGGGGCGAGCCCTTCCCTCCCTTGACGGGGCTGGGGACGCCCGTGGCGGGGGCGGGGCTGGAGACGCCCGTGGCGGAGGGGGGGCTGGAGACGCCCGTGGCGGAGGGGGGGCTGGGGACGCCCGTGGCGGAGGGGGGGCTGGGGACGCCCGTGGCGGAGGGGGGGCTGGGGACGCCCGTGGCAAAGGGGGGGCTGGGGACGCCCGTGGCGGAGGGGGGGCTGGGGACGCCCGTGGCGGAAGGGGGGCTGGGGACGCCCGTGGCGGAAGGGGGGCTGGGGACGCCCGTGGCGGAGGCGGGGCTGGGGACCCCCGTGGCGGAGGCGGGGCTGGGGACGCCCGTGGCGGAGGCGGGGCTGGGGACGCCCGTGGCGGAGGGGGGGCTGGGGACGCCCGTGGCGGAGGCGGGGCTGGGGACGCCCGTGGCGGAGGGGGGGCTGGGGACGCCCGTGGCGGAGGGGGGGCTGGGGACGCCCGTGGCTGAGGCGGGGCTGGGGACGCCCCTGGCGGAGGCGGGGCTGGGGACGCCCGTGGCGGAGGCGGGGCTGGGGACGCCCGTGGCGGAGGCGGGGCTGGGGACACCCGTGGAGGAGAGGCTCCTCTCTCCCTCGTTGGGGATGGGGACACCCCATCACCCACTGAAGGCCGAGGCGCGTGGACCTGTAGGCTCAAGGCTTTTCCCAATGGAAAGAAAATGAAGTTAAAAAAGCTATTCAACACCAAAACAGTCCCTGAAATGTGAGGAAGGGTGCATGCGTGTTCTCGTAATTATGTAAAACACGTGATCAAGGGAGGGGGGTAAAGGTAGACTAAATAAGTAAAGCGCGCACACACATGCTACGATAAGGCAGACGCAATATTGAAATAGTCCCAACCTTATACCGTCCTTGTGCGTGAATGTGTTTGAGGGAGAAAAATATGTTGCACGGTTTAATATAGACAACAACGACTCAAGAGAAATAACTTTAAGGCTGGAAACCAAGTGTTATACTTACAGTTTTCGTATTCGTCAACGAGTTTGGCCAGCTCTGCGTCCGTAGGGTCTTGGTGCAGCAGAGTTGGCCGCTGAGGAGACGCCGCTAAGAGAGTATGGGGAGAAGACGGCTTGAGACAGAGGTCGTTTTCCACTTTAACCACAACATGGTCCATCAATAGCTCACCTGGTGCCGCTGCAGGCTTGATGACTCCGAGCATGTTGGCCTGCAGCGCCTGGGGACTCAAAGTGGTCGGCTGCCCCAGGTGCTGAGAGACGACCGAGCCATGGAGCCTGTAAAACACACAAAGGGAAGAAGACAGTTTAACTCCATATGGAGGAGGAGGCACACGTCAGAACCCTGTTTGTGGAGACGACAACACATCCTACCCCTTTTTTCTGGGCTGGCTCGTGGGGGGCGGCCTGCCAGCAGAGAAAGTGGGGTCGCTGCTGGTGCTGGCCACGGCCGATGACGTGGCTGTGTCAGACCCCAGCCTGGCCGCCCGCGCCCGGTCGTCTCTCTCCTTGATGTAATTGACGGCAGCCTCCATCTGAGTCCCCGGCCGCGGCGTCTGTCTCCTCAGCCAGTTGACGAATCTGAAAAAGACAGTCAGGGAGTTAGACCTAAGAGTCCGATGCGGTCAGAGCGTCGCATTTTCAGGGGCAAACGGCCTTACCCGACTCGCCCTTTCTCCTTGGAGTCGTACAGGTCCTGGACCAGCTCCTTCCTGTAGTCCCCAAAGCCAACAAGGAGTCCGCCGCCCTCCCTCGCCACGCGACACGCCTCGTGGAACCTGCGGAAGAAAAGGTTTAGTTTCCGTTTTAGTTCAGTTTCAAGAACAACAACAACAACGCCGATTCTCATCAGACTCACTTGAGCGCCTGCACGATCTCGGGGAAGGCGTGCGCGTAGCGAGAAAGGGCGTCCTTGTTGGCCATCAGGGGGGACTGGGAGCTGGTCCTCTCCCGCTCCCTCAGGTGGGAGTTGAGGAGCAGGAGGGTGTAGCCCACGTCGTTCTCCAGCAGCCACTTGAAGGGACGACCCCGGTACTTACCGAACTGAAGCCGGTGCTGGCTCAGCACTAGCAGGTCCGTACCGGGGTCTCCCCCCTGGGAGACGACGTGGGCTTGCGCCTCGGCCTCCGCCTCCTCCGCCGTCAGGACCCCGGGTCCCGGCGGCGCCTTGGGGACACTCAGGGCCTCGGGAGTGGCCCTGAGTATCAGATTCCCATTTGGAGCCTTTAGAAAGGTAGGATATTCCATCTAGAAGAGACAAAAACAGTGACCCTTTTTCAGCTGTCAATTAAAATGTCATCTTTTGCCACCGTCGATCCCATGGTCGCCGGTTTGATTCCAGTTGCTAGGTATTGAACTCCAAAAGGTTCAATCGGATCATCTAGCCGGCTATCATCGCTCCAAAGGCCAGTGAAAGGGTTTCTCTGTGCACCCACGGTTGTTAAAGGGAGCGAGTGACGCTAGAAAAGCCAATGCAAGATAACGGGGGTGCTCGCTTTGCACACAAATGCCAACTTTAACAGCAACCTAGATTAAAATCAGACCATCTGGCCGTCTTCGCAATCGTCGTACCTTTAAAACGCTGCCCTCCTTTTAGATTTTTCGTGGAGATTTGACCCCGGTACGAAATTAGAAAAATAATCAGCCGCGGAGGCGATACGGCTGCAGAAATCGTCAACGGAGGCTAGCGGGGCCCTGACGTAACAAACAAATCAAACTTTTAACAGCCACCTACATTACAATCTCACCCCCTGGCCGTCTTTGCAGTCGTCATATCTTATCAAAACTGCCCTCCTCCTGTTTTTTTGTGTACAATAGACCGAGCTATAAAATGATGAAATGACTGACGCGTTTAAGCATGGCTGCCGACTATGGCTACGCGGGCACACGGGCAACCCACAATCGCTCAATTTAGTAAGACTTACGAGACCCGAATCCAAATTCCGAGATGACAGTTTATTTCCAAATCGCTTTCTCAACAAGGCACAATGGTTGTGAATCTTTTGGGGTGGTAATTTTTGATTGCTTCAAACTAATGAGCCGAGCATCTTTAACGGCTCAAACTCAGGCTACAGCTACAAAAGACGCCGGTTTCGCTAACCACAACTCATATGTTTAAAACAAAGTATAGAATTAGGTAGGACTCACGGTAATTCTTATGTCGTAGTCTCTTTCGTGAAAGTATCAAAGTCAAGTCTAGAATAAAATTCGATATGGCCGCTGCTCTTAATATTCGTAACGGTGAGTTGTGATTGGCCGCTCAATTTAAAGTCCCAAACCTGACTTGAATTAGTTTAATTAGTCAAGCGGGGCTAAAGCGGTTCCATAAAGGCCAATTTCAGCTCACGCACTCAAGCATCATCATTTGAAATCACAAACTACCATACGTTGAATGTGGCTATAGTGTGTATCAAATCATTGTTTGTCATTGTTTGATGCATTAGGCTAAATGTTGTAGCCTTCGTAGGCTAATTAAGTTGATTTTCTATAAATGTAGCCTACATATTGAACTGATGAGAATAAAAAAATGAGATGATTAGGTGATGAGGTTTTTTGGGAGGAAGTGGCGTTGAAGATGTCAACAGAGTATGTGCTCGAAGGCAAAAGGAGGTTTTAGTGACCAATGTGTCCAAATGGTGTAGTGGAAATGAACCAGAAGGAACTTTGAACAATAATAGAGCCGAAGAGCAGAGAGTCTTTCTCAAGTCTAAGAGTGGCTTGATGGTCTTTATTCAGGCACTGGCAGTCGTATGCAGACAAACACCGGATCAAAAAGCAACGATCATGCCCCAAACATCTTATTATATAGGCAGAGTATTATAACACGCACCCCTCTACTGAAAGACATGATTGCGCAATATAGAACCTTCTAGAAGGTAGGGATGGGCGAACGATGCCTTGTGAGGCTTTGGTGGTTTCTTTCGGATTGTGCCGGCCCAAAGAGCCGGACTATCGGCGCATTGAAAATGAGCAGCGTCATCTAGCAGCCGTTTAAACTGGCTGAATGAGGCGTAGTGGTTTTCTCCGACGGTAAACTACCCTACGTTAGTTAATATTTTAATTAAGGCTACATGTGTTCATTTTGATCTGATATTAGTGCTCACACATTAAAATGTTGTGATACATCTGTAGGCCGTTAGAATTATGTCATTTTCTCACAGTTAAAGTTAAAGAATATCGTACGAGGGTCCCTGCACTGGGGCGCGTGTTCCCCAAAGTTCAGATTTTGGGAGTAGGGGGTACCTGCAGACCCCAGAGACGCCGGAAACGCCGGAGAGCCGGAGAGTTAAAGTTTCAGGACCGCAGTTCTAGGACCCTCGTTTTATCTGACAGCGCCACGTAGCGAATGGGATAAACATGGACACAAGATATTATTTTCCTGCAGTAGTGAATATTGTAGGATTACGGCTCAGAACTATGGAGGATTATAGGGGCCAAAACTAAATAAATAAATACTTGGATAAATAAATAATTATATAACACAAAGCTTAAATAAATGACACAAAATATATAAATGTTATATGTATTTGTGTGTATATATATACATGTTTACTTTTTCATTTGTTTACATTTATTCATTTATACTTACATTCATTCATTTATACTTATATTTATTTATTTATACTTACTTTTATTTATTTATACTTACATTTATGTATTTATACTTACATTTATCCACGGTGAAACTTCCTGCAGCAAAATCTGTCGTCCCCCCGTCTATGGAAGCAGATCGTGACCACAATTCAAATGAATATGCATTTCCAGAAATGCATTTTCATTTTAAGAATGTGGCTGCATTATTTGACTCATAAATAAAATTAGTAATCAATCATCCTATTTGCATTTGCATTTTCTTCCTCAAGATTGCACATGTTATGCCTTAATAATTAAAAAAACAGAGCGGACATTGCATTTTCATTTTCATGTTCTGCCCGCAAAGAACTGCCCATAATTCGAAAACGAAAATGCATTCTGAGCAGCGCAGCAGAGTGACGTCAGTAGCCGCTCTTCTTCAGCTCCCTGCTGACCGAGCTACCTATCTTGTTCGGTAGGGGGCGGTGTGCACATACGCATTGCATTACATTGCAAATGTGCCGTGAAATTGATTGAATTGCTGGGTCTTTAGAGGACGCATCACAGATCATGGCGCTCCCTCAAATTGTGCAGACACTGGTAGAATTAGCTGAGCTGGTAGAAACTAATAATATATCTGAGTCTGATGCCCGTGACCGAGTAGAACAAGTCACAGAGAGCTTGGCTGCATACTCTGCCGTCACAGAAGTACACATTAATGAGGTTGCCATAGTAAACCTCTCTTCAGTCCTGGAACGGCTGGATGCTGTGGAGCCTCAAATGGGACGGGGACGACCAACCATCCACATCCCGTTCGAGTCCATCGAAAACTATTTATTAAATGGTCTACCTTTCCCTGTGAAAGCAAGCTGTTTCACCTTTGGTCTAGTTCAGACAAAATCTGAATTTCCGCAATCTGAATTTGAATTTCTGCAATCTGAATTTCAAGAATCTGAATTTTTAAGAATCTGAATTCCTGCAATCTGAATTTCTGCAATCAAAATAATTCAGTTTTATTAAATTGGGCATACAAATAATTCAGATATTATATATTCAACAGCAAAATATTTCAGTTTTATGAAATTCGACATACAAATATTTCAGATCTTTCATATTCAAATTCAGATACTTTTGTCAGCTTTCTAGCTCCATAAATCCGTTACTTTGCATCCTCCGACGGATGGTCTGGTGGCCTACGCCGACCAGCTCCGCTATGTCCTTTATTTTTAAACCATTTAATAAATAGTTTTCGATGGACTCGAATGGGATGTGGATGGTTGGTCGTCCCTGTCCCATTTGAGGCTCCACAGCATCCAGCCGTTCCAGGACTGAAGAGAGGTTTACTATGGCAACCTCATTAATGTGTACGTCTGTGACGGCAGAGTATGCAGCCAAGCTCTCTGTGACTTGTTCTACTCGGTCACGGGCATCAGACTCAGATATATTATTAGTTTCTACCAGCTGAGCTAATTCTATCAGTGTCTGAACAATTTGAGGGAGCGCCATGATCTGTGATGCGTCCTCTAAAGACCCGGCAATTCAATCAATTTCACGGCACATTTGCCATGTAATGCAATGCGTATGTGCACACCGCCCCCTACCGAACAAGATGGGTTGCTCGGTCAGCAGGGAGCTGAAGAAGAGCGGCTACTGACGTCACTCTGCTGCGCCGCTCAGAATGCATTTTCGTTTTCGAATTATGGGCAGTTCTTTGCGGGCAGAACATGAAAATGAAAATGCAATGTCCGCTCTGTTTTTTTTTGATTATGGCATAACATGTGCAGTCTTGAGGAAGAAAATGCAAATGCAAATAGGATGATTGATTACTAATTTTATTTATGAGTCAAATAATGCAGCCACATTCTTAAAATGAAAATGCATTTCTGGAAATGCATTTGAATTTGAATTGTGGTCACGATTTTGCAGCCACGTTCTGAAAATGAAAATGCATTTCTGGTAATGCATTTGAATTTGAATTGTGGTCACAATTTTGCAGCCACGTTCTTGAAAAGGAAAATGCATTTCTGGAAATGCATTTTCATTTGAATTGTGGTCACGATTTTGCAGCCACGTTCTTAAAATGAAAATGCATTTCTGGTAATGCATTTGAATTTGAATTGTGGTCACGATTTTGCAGCCACGTTCTTGAAAAGGAAAATGCATTTCTGGAAATGCATTTTCATTTGAATTGTGGTCACGATTTTGCAGCCACGTTCTTAAAATGAAAATGCATTTCTGGAAATGCATTTTCATTTTCAAATTTTACATTTCTAATTGAATTTTGGTATCTATTTGCTGGGGCATATTTTGAAAATTAAATTTCAAATGTCTTTTTCGTTTTCATTTTAATTAAGTGAAAGAATGAGCAGTCTTAAGGAAGAAAATTAAAATGCAAATAGGATGATTGATTACTAATTTCATTTATGAGTCAAATAATGCAGCCACATTCTTAAAATGAAAATGCATTTCTGGAAATGCATTTTCATTTGAATTTTGGTCACGATTTGCTTCCATACCCGTCACCAAGTCAGGGGGCGGGTCAAAGCCTCTGATTGGTGAATGAACAGTATTACACACCAGGCAGGCTCAACCAGGCGATCAAGCTCTCTTCAAGCTAGAGGGATCCTCTATCGCCTCACTCTACAGCTGCTAGGGGTGTGCGACACTGCACGATGTGGTATAGATCCGATACCAAGGAGTAAATACAGGGCCAGTATTGCCAATACCGATACTTTGGGCTTAGAAAAGCAGTGGAGGGGCAAAGTGAGTTTGAGCAAGTTAGACGGTGTTTGCACAACCACTATGATGTAAAGGGAGTTGTGTACTCAGTGTGGAATGAAACTTAAGTATCGATCTTATCACGCTATCAATCAGGCTATTGATACCAACGTTGGTATCGATAGTTGCCGGGTTTCCCAACCCGGCCACTGTCGGTCTTAAGATCGATATAACCACCCCTATGCTGTATCATCTCGTTGAGGATCGTGAACAAATTTTCATCGATGTCTGTGTCAGTTAGGGCCAATATCATTCCTATAATTTCAGCGAAGCTCTCAATATGATGTAAAAAAAAAGTGAACTGGCAAGTGCCTCCATCTCTTCAGCTTCCGCCAACATCTCGACCACTGTAGCATTCAATATTTCATTCATTGAATCCGCACAAGGTGCTGCCACCTTGGAATAGTCAAAAGCAGTAGATTCAAGTTGAACCACCAATCAGAGGCTTTGACCCGCCCCCTGACTTTGTGACGGGGGGACGACAGATTTATTTTGCTGCAGGAAGTTTCACCGTGGATAAATGTAAGTATAAATAAATAAATGTAAGTATAAATAAATAAATGTAAGTATAAATGAATAAATGTAAACACATGAAAACGTAAACATATATATACACACAAATACATGTAACATTTATATATTTTGTGTCATTTATTTATGCTTTATGTTATATAATTATTCATTTATCCAAGTATTTATTTATTTAGTTTTGGCCCTTATAATCCTCCATACAGAACAAGATGGACTACAATCAGAGTGTAAGTAGCTAATGTGAATCGTGTATGGTTATGTATAAAACAAATCTGGTGTCTTGAATTGGACAATGTTAGCTAGCTAACTTCAACTTTGCTGTCGAAATCATTTCAAGACACTGGAGTGGTTTTCACCATCAAACAAACTACTTGACTAGCTAGAGCTAACATTCAGTAGTTATAGCACTAGCTAGCTAGCTCTACACACACAGCTTCCTTAAAAACAAACTGTAAATTGTTACTCTGTTTATTTGTTTAATGAAACAGTAGTGCGATGTAGCTTATCAAGTATTAAACAAGTAAACAATTCTGGTACAATTATCTGTTCACTTATGATAATTTTCTGCAACACAAACTTTTAGACTATTTGTTTTGTTTTATTGAAACCATAGTGCGATTTTGGCAAGCCCAACTACTGTAGGTGTCTCATGATAAAGCCAGCACATTAATAAAACTTGAAATAAATGATATGTTAAAAGTAAGTGAATTCGATCTGTCAGTTAAACGAAATCTGCAGCCTACTGTCTTAAAAATTAACCACATAATTTTTGTAGGCCATCATATAGGCTAAGGCCTGAGTATGCTGAGGAATCTGTCCCTGCAGGATGCAGAAAAGGTCTTCATCTCTGGACCAGTTTATCATCGGAGATGTGGTATTGTTCAATGTTACTGATAACAGTTGATTGACATGTATGTTTAACCAACAGGAAGCCGTATGTTGATTGGCTTGGGACAAATAGGATGAGGGAGTGAATGTGGGGTGCGGGGGTCAGATATGGAATGGGCAACTGATTAAACATGTCAACCTTAGTACACAGTCTGTCTCACGCGCATTATTAAAAGTATTATTTAGCCTAGCGTAGGCCTATTCATATCTAAGACAGCTAAGCCACCTTGCTCAATAGCGTTTCTTATAACTGCTTTACTGAGGTAATGGGTTTTATTTCTCCATACAAAGTTATACAGTAACTTACCAATTTCCTTAATGATTGTACGAGGCATATCGAAAGAGAGTGAAACGTAGACAGATCTTGAGATACCTTCTGCTTTTGATAACAACACTCTACCATCCAATGATGTTGTTGTCTCTTAACAACCATAGATTGAATCTTTTCTTAATTTTTTCAATTGTATTATCAACATTTAAATATTAACGCATAAATGAGAACTACCTTAATAGCATCCATGCATAGAGTTAATATCACTAAGTAAGCTACTTTTGTCTTCCATGATGGCGTCCCCATTCATTTCTAAGTGCTCAGTAAAGCAGTGAGGCAAGCGAGAGCGCGAAACTGGACCGCGCCATCTTTCCACTTCAGACTCTTCCGGTTTATCCTTAAACAGTGGCTGTTTATCAATTCGAAAAACGCTGAGAACGCAAGTACAATCTTTTGAAAAACGTTCTTGCAAGCGTCCTTGCGAGAATGGTCTTGCAAGTCCGCAAGGACTTCTGGGAAATCAGAAGCGTTCTCGCTGGCCAAGTCACCATCCAATGCATCCTCGATAAAAGGGGCGGAGCAGGAACATTTCTGGGTATTTTTGGCGTTCTTGGTGACTTGTGTTCTTTGGAATGGAACCGTACTTGGGCAACGAAACACAAGAACGGAAAAAAACGTGGATTGATAAACGGCCAGTGGCTCCCTTTTTCCAAGCTCTGAGACTCGGCGTGCACGCTTGCAACTAGCTGTACAAGTCATACTTTGCGACAACCAGTCGCGAGCATAACGTGTGAGCTAAGGCATTAGAGAACACAGTTTACTTTCCTACAAGAAACTCACTCAGGCGCCTCTGACGCCACATTCTGGTCAAGTCAGTGGCGAGACAAGATTTTGTTCAGCCATGGTACAAATAAATCTGCTGGAGTTGCGATTTGTTTTAATAGGAACCCTGGAAAAGTGGTTACTCACAAAGCTGATAGACGGTCATTGGTTGGTAGTTATCATCAGTATAGAAGGCTCTTTCCTTATTTTGTTAAACGTATATGGTTATAACAATAATACAGAAAATATAACGTTATTGCACGGGATTACTGATGTTGTTACTCTCTATAAGGATCTGTATCACAGAGATTTGGTTTTGATGGGTGGAGATTTTAATATAGCGCCAGATGACTGGCTTGACTATAATCATTATAATCTAACATTTCAAAGGTTTGTTAATACCCATTTACTTATTGATATTTGGAGAAGTAAAAACCAGGGTCATAGACAGTTCTCATGGATAAAACCTAATGGGAGTTGCAAGTCTAGAGTTGATTTATGGTTATTGACACCTGAAATTGTACAATGTGTATCACAGGTGTCAATATCAAGTGTACCTTTAACGGATCACTGTTTAGTACGACTTGATCTGGAACCACTAACTGGTTTTGATAAGCGGAATGTCTATTGGAAATTTAATGCGGACCTTTTAAAAAGTATTGAGTATTGTGACACAATCAAAAATTTGATATTAGATATTCGATTTGATTCATCAATTGGAAGCTATGGCAATTGGGAATTCTTTAAGTATAGGGTGAGACAATTTTCCATCCAATTTGGGAAAAAGAGAAATAAAGAAAGGAAGGCGTGTGAACTCAAACTGATCCAAGACATTGATGAATGCTGTAAGGAGAAGTTAATGTCGGAAGTAGAGAGAAATAAATGCATAAATCTACAATCTAAATTCAATGAGCTATATCTGAATAGAGCGCAATGGATTTTGTAAGGTCAAGACCAAGATGGTTAGAAGAAACACTTTCTAACAATTTCTGTAGATTTAGAAAAAAGAAAACAAGAAAGGAATGCTGTAAATGTTCTCATGATAAATGACGTGGAATGTACAGATCTTAGATTAATACCTGAGGAGGAGACACAGATGCCTACAATGAGACAAGGATTAATAACATTACTTCCTAAACCTGGTAAGGATAAAAGATGCATAGATAACCTTAGACCTATAACCTTACTTAACAGAGACGTGCACACGCTATGGCTAAGGTTGCCCGGGCAACTGCCCGTTTGCCCTCCTCGAGTCAAAGTGCCCCTGTGGAAAATAAATAAATAATAGTGAATTTAAACAGCTGTAGAATTTCATGTAGACCTAGATTTAAAAAATCGCCACCCAAAACATTTCATAAAGTAGCCTTATTCACTTCCAATCGATAAGCCTATGGGCAACGAGAGTGGAAGTCACAAGGGGGAGAGGGGTATGCCCCCTGTTTACTCCTCGGTAGCTACTGCACGCGACCGCCACCTGAACCTGCATTTTCTTACACTTAAGAGACGGTCACGGTTGTTTTATTCTGTGTCGATAAAAAACTGCTTTGCCGTTGTCAGAAAAGGTGAGTTTTAAGTTGTAGAAATGTATAAGAAACAAACAATCATCATCAAGTTTTATGAAATCAATTCAAATCTTCATAAATCCAGGCTCAGTTTGCCACGTTTAGCCTAAATAATCAGACGGCTAGCTTGCCTACCAGCCGACCATCCCGTTATCACATGCTAATTTTTTGGTAGGAAAACTAAGCTACATGTCCGTTGATGGTTAGTTGATAACATTTTGTTTTAACAATAAGAATAAATGATGGAAGTAAGGCATTACATGAATTATTATCATTAGTAGGCAGGCAATTTCTTTTTCAGGCCAGAGCAACTGCCCTTCAAAATTCCTGTGCACATCCCTGTTACTTAATGTTGATTATTAAAAGACATTTACCCGTGTCATTGCCAATAGGTTAAAATAGGGTATGTCACAAATTATTAGTAAATCGCAATCGGGCTTCCTACAAGGGCGATCTATTCATAACAACATAAGATTCGTTTTAGATTCGTTAGACTATAGGGACAAAATTGAAGATGGGGTTTTAATCTGTTTTTAGACTATTGTAAAGCATTTGACAGGGTGGAACATCCTTTTATTTTGAAAGCATTGGAACATTTTGGTTTTGGTGAACATTTTCAGAAGGTGATTGGAATGTTGTATGATGATATAAATACTTCAGTACTATTAACACTGGATGCATGCAAAAGATTTGAGGTGAGGAGGGGAATTAGGCAGGGGTGCCAAGCCTCACCTCTTCTCTTCATTATGGCTACAGAACTATTGGCAATTTGGATAAAGCAAAATGACAATATTCAACAATTGAATGTACTGGGAAGTTCATTGGTTATAAGTCAGCTGGCAGATGACACAACCCTTTTCCTTGAGAATGCTGCACAGATTCCAACATCTTTGGAAGCCATTTCGGTCTTCTCAAAGGCTTCAGGGCTATGCCTACATTTGAAAAAATGCAAACTAATGGCAATTGTTGGAGAAATTGAAGATGTAACACATTTATCCTGTATAAGAATGATTCTGTGTTCAGCATTCCTTGTGTGTAGAGAGAAGCCTACCCCCAAATCTGGACTTTGGGTAACATGAGGCATACGTAAACAAGGTGACCTGGGCTGACCACTCTCTCTTACTGGAGAGGCCATAAAAGATGTCTGGCCTTATCTGTGTTGGGTGAATCATGTGGTCAAGCTTACAGGGGTCAAAAGGCACACACACGCACACACTAAAACACGCACGCACACACGCGCGCGCCAGGTCTATGCAAGGAGCCAATGAAGACTAGCAATGGAACATTTGCATGCCTTTGTCTTAAACCACTGACTGTAAAGAGCGGTTCTGCTTAAATAGCTAGCTAGCGCAACATGCTAGCGGACAAACTTTCAGCACAATGGGGTGTGATGTTTTGTCTCCTTGTGGGCCGGCCACAAGCAATAAAGCTTTCTTAAACTTGTTCACCGACTGACTGTGCAATGCTTGATAGATTAATACTTCTGACACAATACATGATACACCATTTACAGCTATACATAACATACCTATTAAGAATGAAGTAAAATGTTTGGGAATTAATATTCCTAAGGATTTAGATCATAGGACAACATCCAATATTGAAAGTAATTTAAAGAAGAATAGGACAATTCTGAATACATGGTTACAAAGGGACTTATCTATATTCGGTAGGATACTATTATCTAAGATGGAAGGCCTTTCGAGACTCATTTATCCAGCGTACTCTTTGGCTGTCCCTGATGGAATGATCAAAACAATTAACCAAATTATTTTAGTTTTATTTGGAAGAATAAACATCATTACATTCGAAAGAATGATATTATTAAATCGGTGGAAGAGGGACTTTGACCCAATGAATGGCACATTAAAATTGAAATGGTTACAGAGCTTTGTAAAACAATATGAGAGTGTCTGGTTCAACCTATCTTCAAAAATCTTTATGGATTTCGGAGGTATAGAATCTTTGCTCAAATGTGACTTTGATATCCTAAAACTCCAACTCAAGTTGTCAGATTTTCACCAACAAGTCCTGCGTTATTGGAGACTAATATACTGTAGGGCTGTTTTGGCAGCCCCTTTGTCACTGGTCACCCAGACACTCGTCTGGGACAGTTGTTGATTTGCATTAATGCTAAAATGACAATCACACCTTAATGACACACCTCTGGAGAGGTGGTCTCAACAGTTGAAGAGGAAGGTGGACAGAGGAAGACTCTGAAATTATCATTAAAAGTTGTGTTATTGAAAATAAGGTTCTAAACAGCTTTTAATGTCATGTTTGATATGCTTTTGTTTCTTATTTTATGTATTACATGCTAGTAACAAGGGAATATGTTAAACATGTGTTTAACATATTCCCTTGTCTTGCAAGGGCACCACTTGGTCTACTGCAGCCTTGATTAATGCTCCAATTTGAATTTGTATCCGTTAGACAACTTTTCGTTCATGTGACCGGTGTCCCCATTTTACTCAGGTTTGGGTGTATAGTACGTTTTTTTGGAGTCAGATGGCTGAGCGGTGAGGGAGTCGGGCTAGTAATCAGAAGGTTGCCGGATCGATTCCCCGCCGTGCCAAAATTACGTTGTGTTCTTGGGCAAGGCACTTCACCCTACTTGCCTCGGGGGGAATGTCCCTGTACTTACTGTAAGTCGCTCTGGATAAGAGCGTCTGCTAAATATGTAAATGTATATAGGAAGACGTTTTACCAATCACTTCGAGTTTTGTTTACGATACAGCTCCGGTGCGTTAGGCGCCTAGTCTTCATTGTGAATACCTTTGTTAACCATTGCTCTGAAGATATGTTTTGTATTTGATAATATCTCATTATCATTGTATTGATTGTCTTACTATTTAGATAATAAACTATTATTGTGCATTTTGACGTTACTTGTTCTCTTTGAAACGTATCTATCAAGCTACGGCGGTGAAAACTTTGATCTAGTCTGGTTGTTGCGGCTAACTGATTATAAACATAGACTTTTGGAGTAGGTTTTAACTTAAGGGCTCTGAGTCACTTACAGTGGATCTCCACGCTCCGAAGGAATTTACCGGAGCCTCTGAGTGATCGATTACATATCCTACTAGGTCTACTATGGTCAAATCCATATTATAGTAGAGATAAACGACTGTTTAGTGAACACGCATACTTTAGGGTCGGTGCTCTGATAAAAGGAGAAAAGCTAGTGTTTTTTCCCGGGAACATTTCAGACGATCTGTAAGAGGGCATAGAACAGCACCCGGGCCATTTTCAACCCAACCAATGTTACATACCCTATTCGGAGACCTTAAGGAACAGTGTGAAATACCCAAAAAACCCAGTCAATTGCCCCTTTAAGCGGTTCCATAAAGGCCAATTTCAGCTCATGCAGTCCTACTAATTCAAGTCAGATTTTCGTAGTCAAGCTAATTGCGCGTGCACCCTATTTTTTAACAGCACGAGAGGTAAATCATGGATCATACAATCCACCACGGCAAAAGCAATGCACACGGCCACATGACTTCTTCCAGAAAGAACGTCCCCTTTAAATCGTGTACAATGACAGCTCCCTCATCCACCGCTTCAATCAAAGTAAAATGACACGTCATGATTGACGTCATGAACGATAAGACCTTCGTTGATTAAAAAATACCATGTAAACTCATCTAAATGGACTTTTTTGACATAGTTTAAAATAGCCTACTATTAATTACAATATTATCCAGTAGCCTAGTGCTAACTTTTTAACATGGGTTTTGTGTCGGGGAAATGGAGGGCGGATTTAGGTTTGTTTTGCAATTGTAGGCTACTGTTAACATTTATATTGCTATGATAATTATACTCGATAATTTAGATTGAGATGTAGGCCTATGCCTGATGCCTAAACATTTGAAATCACAAACTAACATCCATACATTTAGCGTTAACGTCTACGGTGTAGCCTATCAAAGCATTGTTCATCATTGTTTAATGCATTAGGCTAAATGTTGTAGCCTATGTAGGCTATTTACGTTGATTTTCTATCAATGTTGAACTGATGAGAATAAGAAAATGAGAATATACGTGGTAAATCATCGTCTTCCCGTTGGGTCAGTGTTACAGGGACGTCTGGGCACCAAGTCACGCTAAGCCTGACAGTTAGTCTGACCCTGACCAGACTAGTTTCGTAGCCTAAGTTGCCATAGTAACCGAGTTCGAACTACGTTGAGCTACCCAGATAGCAGCTGATTCCGCGCCGGATCTGGCTGAGTTCCGGCAGATCCGCGTAACAGTCGCATCCGTTTTGCGGATCCGTTCCAGATCTGATACAAATGCTACATTCAAAGTATCATTTTACGGAACTGGCCCGTTTTTGGAACGGATTCGGACATTTCTCTATCATTAATTTTACACTCAAATTTGCTCAGTCTATTTTCGTCATTGACGACGTCTTAATCGAGTTTCAAACACCTTTCACACATTCCCAGACATGAAAAGTATTGGACATCGAGTGTTTAAAAGACAGCTTGCATATTTAATAGTCTACCTACGTTAATAACATTGTCATTTAGCCGACTCTTATCCAGTAATAACCTGTGTCATCGGAACATTTTCCTTAACCCTCATTGTGTGCTACACTTTGTATTGTAAGACAATGTCAATGGTCACACTCATAGGCCTACCTGCATTCATTGCCTTCACCCTGATATACACAAGGCCAATTATACACCATTCTACCCCATAATACAACATCAGAAACCACGGTTGGCAAACTCGGTGCAGCCACATGTAGGTGGTTAAACAAACAATAACACACAATTAGCACCACAATGTGTGATTAAAAAGTCAGTTTATGTATAATGGCCAAGACTACAACTTAAGGCCACTTAGGGTCTGCTATACAGACTTAAAACTGTCTATGTCTATAACTACCTGACGCGCTTTCTTCTACCTTACGCCGCTCCGTAGCTGGCAGTTGAAATTACAGACTCCTTGTTGTCCGTGTTTTGATGGCCCTTTATTGATCACAATGTTCTTCCATTGAACATGCAAGTACATGTGTCCATCAAGCTCCATCAACAAACATTTTTACATTCCCATGAGTGATGCGGTGTGTGCAAATTGATGCGAAATATAAACCAATGAAAATGGCTCTTACATAAGGGATGCAAAACCTGTGCAATATCAAGCCAGTCAACTGCATTAAACTTGTAAGATGGCAGATTTATTGACAGTCTGAACTAACAAACATGAATGTGCATATTCCAGGAGGGATATCCTTAGCGGAGCTTATGAGAGAAGCCCTCTGGAAATTGTAATGAGGATGTGCAATTATAATAGGGAGGCTATATGGATTGATAACATTGGATAGTCAGTGACACACCAGCCAGGTTGTCACCAAATTGCCTACCGTGCTAAAAAAACATTTACATAACTTTGAAAAACATTTACGTAACCAAGCACGACTACACCATCTGATTTCACTTTGTGGCTCCCGTTTAATAAAGAGCAGCAATTCAATTGTAAAATCAGCTGGTATAGTGGTTGTTTGAATGAAAACCCACACCCTCTTGGCACTTAATTGCTGTACACAATTGACAAATGAGTAGAAACAACAGCTATATTTGTGGAATGGAGAATGGTTGTTATAGCAGGAAGTGAGAAGAAGCACACAGAAGTCCCCAACACTGTTGATGATGGGCAGCAGATCACCAGGAAGAATCTTCAACGCTCTGCTCACTGGAAAATAAAAGTAGTAAGTACATTTAGTCATTTAGCAGATGCTCTTACAGAAACAGCCAAGAAAATTAAACTCATCTTGCTACAGAACCATGTTAAATATTTGCCCATTACATGCTAAATAAGAGTCACCATAAACAACAACCCACTGGCAATCAGAACATAACATTAGAAGAGGAGGAGTAATCCAACAGGCCTACTCTGGTAATTAAGGAGGTCTTTAGTTGGTTAAATAGCCGAGCTAACTCATGACTTAAAGGTATTTTTGACATAATTTGACATTTGCTGTTAGACTTTTAGAAGTGCATGGCAACTATCAGTTAAGCATTTACTTTTGCAGTATACCGATAGACCTCGTATATTACTTTACATCCCAAACTGTATATAAAAACAACGTTAAACCGGTACAAACAAGTACTGTAAATGTTTTTGTCCAGTTATAATCAACAAGGGGCAAGCTGATCGCACGAGATGGCTGTCTCGTGAATTTGTGGCTAAACATTCGGACACAAACCGTTATTTGTGGCAGTTAGAGGACACCAGCAAACTAGGTGGTCTAACGATACAGTACCAGCTTTTGAAAAGTAACGTTGAGTAAGTAGATAGAAGTTTATAATATTATTGTAACTAAAAATGACTTAATGTAAGTGTACATCTCATTATACAGTGCGTATACTAGCTGCTGTAGCTAGATGGCGCTAGCAATATAGCTACATCGAATACGATCCAGTGGTGTGCTCTGTTAAATTGTTAGAGCTAAGCTAACGCTATTTCTACTGGCCGGGCATGCCTCTTTATGGATAGACCTGTAGCTACCAACTTGTTATATGTATATATACATAGTAATTACCGATTGGTTTGTCCATTCTACAATTTTAAAAGCTATTGTAAAACCACGACTGGAAGAACTGCTATAAAATAAACCAGTAGCTATAGTGCTAGCTCGAGCTACTAATGTACTGTTAGCTCTAGCTTTGTCTACTGTAGCTCGGTCCTACTAACGGAACATTAGCCAGATATGCCATAGTTAGCAAGCTACGACACAAACGTAACAAATACACTGTGTTCCATCATTTTAATTAAATATGACTTGTTGCACATGTTATTTATATTATTATATTATCACGCTTACCTCGATGTTGAACAGTTCTCTTCAACGTCGCTGTCCGTTGCTCATTTGTAGCTCTACAGTCCTACAGTACAGTAGGATCTTTAGCCAGACAGGATATGGATGAGCATTGGCAACGGCAACTGTCAATTACTTGAAATGACCATTCAGAAGCAAGTTGTCGCTTGTGAATAGCTAGTTTTCAGAGTCAATCGGCCAATCAAAAATCATGCACTTTCCATTGTATTTTATTATTTCACCATATAATTTGAAACGGCATTTAATTAGTTGATTCTGATCTGAGAAATAATATCTGATCGTATTCATTTGTTAAAACAATAATAATCTTAATCATGTAAAAAATGTTCTTTCAGTTTGAGGTTTATCTGGAATACTGTAACAGAAAGGAGTCACACATCACGTCTTCAGCACAACAGGAAGGTGAGTCAAACACACAAACATACAATGTGTTACAATATTTATGGGTATAAGGAGTAAAAAGTTAACTTGTTTAGTTGTTTTTGTATTAACTTTGTTGTTATTCAGATAAATGTCTGATACACACACATATACAGTGGAAAATAAATAAATAAAGATCAGTAGAGGGCTGGGGTTAAACCCCAGATGGACCCTAAAACATGTATTTCTGTCAGAATCTATTTTAGAGAGAAGATGAAAAGGAGGCAACCTCCATTAACAGACTCCGGAGTCAGGCAGAGGGCACGCTTTGCATTAGAAAAACGACTCCATGACATTGCAGACGACTCTCATTTAACAGAACAGGCGGTAGAAAACAGGGCAGACCCATGTGACAACACCAATGACAGCGATGGCAACCATGATTGTGACTCTAGCGTTACTCCTCAAGTGGAGGATGACAATTCAGATGACCATCACACAGACATAGAATGGGGGGGAGAAGAAATGGTTTCAGAGTCTGATGATGACACTGATGAAGAGCATGTGAGCCTTTTGGACAGCTTAGCCAATTGGGCTGTACAGTTCAGTATTTCTTTGGTCGCGCTCACAGCCCTCCTTACCCTGTTGAGGGTGTACCACCCAGAACTGCCAAAAGATGCTAGGACTGTCCTCAAAACAGAAATTAATTACAAAATACAAGAAAAATGTGGTGGGTTGTATCATTATACAGGTATCTTGGCAGCGCTTCGTAACACCTTATCTCAACATATACGCAATGTTGCTGATGGCTTTAAATTCAAGCTGCAGATTAATATTGATGGGTTACCACTGTTTAAAAGCACAAATATTCAGTTTTGGCCTATTTTAGGACTTCTGTTAAGTGTTCCAATGAAGGAACCTGTTGTCATAGGCATTTTTTGTGGCAGTAAAAAACCTTATCCAGCTGAAGAATTTTTGCGAGACTTCACATGTGAGTTACAACAGCTACAGAGAGGTTTTGATTTCAGTGGGAAAAAAGTGTTCCTTGAACTGGTTTCTGTTGTGTGTGATACACCTGCTAGGGCATTTGTAAAAAACACAAAGGCTCACAATGGATATCACGGATGTGATAAATGTTCCCAGCCAGGTGTTTACATTAACAGACGAATGACTTACCCTTTAAATAATTACATGTTACGGACTGACTCATCATTTTCAGAGAGAGCTGATGAGGATCATCACCATGAAGGACCTCATGGATTTTCTAATTTAGATGTTGGTATGGTAACTCGGTTTCCCCTTGATTACATGCACCTTGCATGTTTAGGTGTAATGCGACGATTGCTAAACATTTGGCTGAGGGGCCCTCTGATGTTTCGTTTGTCCTCTAGTCTTGTTGACAGGATTTCAGAAAGTCTAACTCAGATGCGTAGGTATATACCAGTAGAGTTTGCAAGGAAACCCCGATCCCTTCGAGAATTAGATCGTTGGAAAGTTACAGAGTTCAGACAATTTCTCTTGTATACAGGCCCTGTTGTTCTGGAACCATATTTAGACAGTAATTTATATAACAACTTTATGTTGTTATCTACAGGTATTTCCATCCTTGTCAGTCCACAGCTAGTCCATATGTATAGTACATATGCAAACACACTGCTCTCCACATTTGTTAGTCATTTTGGGGAGCTGTACGGCAGAGATGCCTTAGTGTATAATGTCCATTCCTTGGTCCACCTGTCTGCAGATGCAGATGTGCATGGTTGTTTGGACACTATCTCTGCTTTTCCATTTGAAAATTACCTTCATAAACTGAAGAGGTGTGTTAGAAAGCCTGAATTTCCTCTTGCTCAGGTAGTACGAAGGTTATCAGAGGTTCAAAAGATCTGCAGCATTGGTTGTCGTGAGGGTCTAAGAAGGCAACATTATGTTGGACCTGTTCCTGATGGCCTTCAAGCTGAAGCACAGTACAGAGAGCTACATACTAAAGAATGGACAGTGAAAGTTTCCACAGGCGATAATGTTTTTGCTATAGGCAGAGATATCTGTGTTTTACATAACATCACTCAATCTGTGGAAGGAATTTATGTAGTATTCAAAGTTTTCTCAAAAATTGAAAGGTTCTTTAACTATCCTATGGGCTCAGATTTTCTTAGAACATGTATTGTGTCTCAACCAACAGGACCTTTTAAGGTAGCTAAAGTGTCAGACATTTCCTTTAAGTGTGTCCTCTTACCTTATAAAGATAAGTTTGTTGTCATGCCTTTTTTACACATGCATAGTGACAGGGCATAGTTGGAGTGGTGGGTATAAGGAGGGAGGGTGGGGAGTTTGAGTAGTGGGAGACCAATGACTAATAATAAGACAAATGACTGCCAGACTAACAGAAAAACAGCACATTTACTCCAAATGAAAAAGGGCCCAGAAAGGGTTCTGGATACTTGTGAATTTTAATGATGTAAGTATCTTTAACGAAAATGGTTGGTAAGACATACAGAAACTAACTACAATAAGTGCACTCAGAACGTGTTGAAAGTCAGACTATAACAACAATACAAACGACTACAAAGAAAGACAATTAATGAATGGAAAACATTTTGGGTTATTATTTCCAAAGAAATTATGAAATAATGCTCATTTTAATCCGTAGTATTTTCTTTTTCAGATGTATATAGTTGTGGAATTTACTGAAACAAAAACAGTAAACATTATATCAGACTCGTGGTTTGAAGATGGTGTGACTTGGTGGCCAAACTACAAAAGTGATGAACGCATCAATAGAGCTGTCCAAAAACGGGAGGATCCAGGACCAGACTGGAAACAGTATGATGTTCGAGTCCTCTTTAGAGCTGGTACGGAACCATTTAGAAAGTTAACTTAATAAGGCATTGAAATTATTAAATCATTAAATATTTGAAAGTTTATATTTAATTATTTACTAATAATTCAGATTTTCAAAACTTATCAGGTGACTACATGAAGGCAAAAGAAAAGCTGAGGGTTTCACTGATCTGTAACACGTCAGAGTTACAAACTGATGACGAGGAACAAGTAATTATGAAGAAAAGAAAAAGTAAGCCAAGGTAAGAGAAAATCTGAGGGATCTGTAACACTTAAGAGTTACAAACAGATGATGTTTTTAATAAGGATAAGTAATTAGCCAATGTTGTTCAATTCTAAACTAGTTTTTATGTTGCACATACCAGGTTGTTAGCTGTTTTGCTTTGCTTGTTAGGATCATTTTTGGTGATACAGACTCTGACAGTGAGGCAGATGAGAGGAACAAGAGAAGACGCACCTCCACTCCATTGCCTCCTATTCCTCCACCCACTCTCAATGTAGTTTGCCAGACCACTACTAGACCTCTGCCAGGCCAGAGGCATACTACAGCTCCTGCACCACTTGTCCCTAGCCCTCCACCTTACATGCTTCCAAGTCCTCCACACCACTTCTCTGCTGGACATCGTCCAGATTTGAGGAGGCAATCTGACCGTGCTTGTGACACAGGTAGGCCTACTTCAAAAAAACAATTTCATATCACAGGTCTTATCAAATGGCTTTGTTCTTAATGTGCTCAATTTACCTACCTGTCCTCAGCTCCAATGTCACTGGTTGACACCCCTACGCGTCTGCCCTCAAGTCCTGTGTGGCGGATCTCTGCCACCCCTCTGTCAGAAAATGGCCAAGACCACCTTTTCGTTCCTAGCTTTAGACTGGGGAAGACCGGCACTGGACCTGTTCCTTGCTCTGGTACAATCATTTTAAAACAGACTGTGACCATATAAATGGTTAAATAAGTCAATATGAAAAAATATTTCTACTTACATTATGTGCTCTTTGAAACTATATTCAGGGGTGTCAAACCCTGGTCCTCGAGGGCCGCTGTCCTGCATGTTTTAGATGTTTCCCTGCTCCAACACACCTGATTCAATTAAATGGGTTGTTATAACGACCATTCATTCGAATCAGGTGAGCTGGATCAGGGAAACATCTAAAACATGCAGGACAGCGGCCCTCGAGGACCAGGGTTTGACACCCCTAATATATATCATACTTCATATGATAGATAAATAAATGATGAAGAGAGGAATAGCATGTAACAGCTAAAAGTAACACTTTTAATTGTTTCTTAACTATTTCTGTAGCGGCTCAGCTGCACATCCTGACCCTGCTGGAACACATCAAGCAGCAACAAATGCAACTTGCTGCTGCTGTCAACAGTCTTGCTGCAAGAGTGGGTACAGAAACTCCAGTGGCTGAGATGCCGGACAATATGAGTTTCCCACTGGCCACCATGTCTGAAGTGGAGGAGTTGGAGGAGTGGCTGAAAGACTCAAGGAATTCTCATGCTAAGCAAAACATGGTATAAAGCCAACAACTTCATTGTCTTTTTACATCATCACCTTTAAGGCGACATCCATCACTGCTGTTTAGTCTACTGGGTGTTAATATTGTTTAGCTGGTGTTGAGTGCAGGGTTCTGTTCAGATAAACCCAGCATTTGATGCAGAATTGCAAACTTCATAGAGTTCACAAAACAACATTTTTAGACCTGATTTCATGAGCCAACAAAACTGTGCATAATTGTAGCAAATATTTTGTCTTTTGATCAAGAAGAAACCTTTTTTTATCTTGTCAGATTTCTGCGCTTGGTGCAGTAGGAGGACAGAACACCAAGAGAATATCCTGGAATGTTCTATCAAAGATTTTCTCTGACACAGTGGCCAAAAGAATTAATTGGAAAGGAGTAAATGGCAAAAAATGTTTCAAAGAAATGCTCACGAGAACTCTATTAATCAGTAAGTATTGTAAAATACAGTGAAGTAGCTGTCAAAACAATGGAGCAGTGGTTCTCAAACCTGTCCTCAGGGACCACCTGTCCTGCATGTTTTAGATGTTTCCCTGCTCCAACACACCTGATTCAAATGCATGTTCGTAAACAGGCTTCTACAGAGCAAGATAACGACCTATTCATTTGAATCAGGTTTGTTAGAGCAGGGAAACATCTAAGACATGCAGGACAGGTGGTCCCTTAGGACAGGTTTGAGAACCACTGCAATGAAGAATTAGCTGGAATAAGTGGAACATTCAGAATATCTGTTAGTGACAGTTTTATTAAGTGATGGACAAACTCCCTCAACAGAAGCTGTAAGGAAGAATCATCAGAGTGCACCGGACAGTGAGATTGACTCTTGCGCCATAAGATGGTTCAACCTGGCATCTGACAGGGGAGGCGGCCGCAAAGACAGGGCGATGGCCAAGGAGACCTCTTAGTTTGTGTCTTCTGTCTAACTCATTGTTCATTCCTGTTTTATGTGTGCATTTAGTATTGTTAAAGTGAATCATTAAACTAGGACATGGTTTTCTTCCTCTTATGCATTTGATTTGATTTAATAAAAGATTTGTATTTTTTATTATTTGTATTTTTATACATTTGTGTTTTTTGTTATGTTAAAATTTGAGAATGTACATATATTTAAACTAATGGCTTGAAAATTAATAAAAGTATTTTATTTGAAAATCTTCATGTTTTTTTTTCTTACTGAGAACTATATTGAGCGTGAACTAACATATATGGGGAATATAACCGAAATATTCGTTGCCGTTTTGGAACTGGCCCAGTGTCGGTCCGGATGTGAACCACATCCGTAAAACGGATCCGCGCCGGTATTGGCCCATTGTGCCGTTGGACACCGGCCCGAGTCCGTTTTACGGATCTGGCCCAGACTTTATGGAGGCTCTGGCCCGGATCTGGGCCAGATGATTTTTGCTATCTGGGTAGCTTTATGGAACCGAATGAACAAGAAATGAGTCCGACTAACTGACATAGGCTAAGTCTGGCTTATTCGGTAAACTCGCTTTATGGAACAGGCCTCTGATGTAAAAACTAGAGCCTCAAGTAAATAAACAAGAAGCTAGCTAACGTTCTACTGCTAACAATGCTAGCTGGTCGGTTTTGCAGGGAAAAATAGTACTGACTGTAAAATTCATCACACGACTGAATTCTAAAGGCCATACGCTTTTAAATAAAGTATAGCAAATGCATATGCCCTGCAGTGAAATCGTTAGTACATCTTATGTTTGTGGCTAATGTAGCCTAATGCCTGCTTATCGCAGCACAGCAGAGCGCAGGGCAGCGATCTGACCGGCAAACTATAATTATCTAAACACTTAAAAGTCGTTTTCAAGCCATCAAACAGAAAGCCTAGTGGAAAATTGAAGCTGCTTGTCTCTACATTGTGTAGAAATCTGAAGCAGCATGCCAATTGGTTTTAAAACGTTCTTTCCAAAGCATTCACCAGCAGCAACAGATCTGCATCACGCGAACTTGGGTTTGATGATCGCAACGTCACGCGATGACGAAACATACGTTGCCGCTACGTCTTTGGCGACGTTGCGGGACCGTGCATCTGTGGGGCGCCAGTAGGTTGCCGCAACGTAATCTTGTGACGTTGCCAGTCCGTAACCGCGACGTTGTGGCAACGTTAATTTTCCGACGTTGCCAGTCCGTAACCGCAACGTCATGGCAACGTTATTTTCCGACGTTGCCAGTCCGTAACCGCAACCTCCTAGCAACGTAATTTTCTGACGTTGCCAGTCCGTAACCGCGACGTCGTCGCAACGGTATTTTCCGACGTTGCCAGTCGGTAACCGCGACCTCCTAGCAACGTTGTTTTGGGATGTTGCCAGTCCGTAACCGCGACGTTGTGGCAACGTTAATTTTCCGACGTTGCCAGTCCGTAACCGCGACGTCATGGCAACGTTATTTTCCGACGTTGCCATACCGTAACCGCAACCTCCCAGCAACGTAATTTTCTGACGTTGCCAGTCCGTAACCGCGACGTCGTCGCAACGTTATTTTCCGACGTTGCCAGTCGGTAACCGCGACCTCCTAGCAACGTTGTTTTGTGACGTTGCTAGTCCGTAACTGCGACGTTAATAATTTACTTAATTATGAAGTAACCTATATTTCATATGCAGACCTCATTTGCCCTGAAGGCTACTTGTTTTGGTATAATAGATAGCCAACGTTAGGAGGAATATGTTTGAGTGATGTGTAGCCTGACTCAAGCTAAATCATAAACGAGGCAGCATTTCAGAATCAGAAAGTGTTTTAATCCCCATGAAAGTTTGCACAGACAAGGAATTTCCTTTGGCAGGAAGGTATATACATTCAACATATAGGAATCCTAAATATGTGGTCTACCTATACTAAAGGGGAGTCAGATGGCTGATCGGTTAGGGAATCAGGCTATTAAATCAGAAGGTTGCCAAATGATGTGTCCTTGGGCAAGGCACTTCACCTCACTTTCCTCCAGGGAATATCCCTGTACTTACTGTAAGTTGCACTGGATAAGAGCGTCTGCTAAAATGACAATGCACAAAGTATGCATGTAAAATTTACAATAAAAACTAAAATGGCCAAAATATATACATACGTGATAAAAAGTGCCACTGCAAAACAAACACTGCAAAGAAAAAAACACTGCAAAACAAAAGTGCCAAACAAACAAAGTGCAAAAAATGAATTAAAATCTTCTTCCAGTCCCTGCTACGAGTCCTGTCTGTTGGCCCTGACAAGGAAGCACAAAATAAGTTAGTGTTCGATTAACATAATCGCACGTGTGAAAAGGGGCTATACAAGTCAAAAATCTCATCTAAAATAATATACATCATCAATTAAAATATTATGTGATTCTAGATTTGTGTGTTTCCTCTATGCGGAGCTCCACAGTTTTCTCTCCCAGTCCCGTCTTCCACTTCATCACAGCGTCTGGAATTAGAAGTCATGAACTTATTGTCAGCACCAATGTGAACGTTGAATGCGTGTAAGCCATAGTTTATGGGATCTCCAAACACTTACCACTCTCTTTCACTACTCCAGCACCTTAAGGCACTCCTCAAGGTCTTGGAGTTCAGCCTGTGTTTGGGCCACCTGTAGGTCCATCACTGGCACCTCTTCAGTGTGTCTGCCCTGTGGTCGCCTGAACAGGAGAGCCTCTCGCTGGTTCTCTTCCAATGTCTCCATCTTCCGGAGCATAACCTGTAATGTGTCTGTAATTAAAGACAAGTAAAACAAGTTTACAAGAGTTTGCATGATTGGCATACACTGTGGTTCTTCTAGATTAGCTGTAACATTGATGGACATAACAAATGTTACCTTGATTGGTCTTTGCCCAAGATGGTACAGCTAAATGGGGTATACAAAGCATTAGTAAGACAACATTTGTTGTTTTGACAAATATGTTTCCCCCCGAGATCAGAACAACTTAAGTATGCCTTACAATTAGGTATGCCCTACAATGGCAATGGTTTGAGTGTTTTTTTTTGTCTTATATTTGCACTTGCCTGGCTGCCAGCTGTTTTCCGGGGCCCCCTATGGGTTCTCCTCCACCAGACCAGAGTTGACACCTAGAGGTATGGCATCTGGTGATGCAAACGTTTTAAGTCATACTTTTGCTTCAAAGCAAGCATAGCCTTCAGGGTTGCCATTGCTCATACAATTATTGTCACTGTTATAAACGGTCATTCATTACTTTACCATAATTTCCAAGGGACACAGTACTTGTGATGGTGTTCGGATCACCTGTACAGAAATGAAAGTGGAATGTAGTTAGCGTACATAGTATTAGTATTAGTATATTGATATTGGAGTAGCATCGCACATATGTGATCGTTCGAAAGCAGAGCCCCACAGCGTAGCGTCGCACATGTGTGATTCTGAACATTCCAACCAACTATTTTCCGATGGGCAGAAACTGTAGGATAAACACTACAGTATGGCTTCAAAATGTACAATTAGTAGGCTGACAAGTAACACTAGCAAGTAGTAGCATTGGTACGAGTATTATCTTAGGTTGCTAGGTAACGGAAGCTAATTAAAGCTACATAGCTTTCGTTTTGGAAAAATCACTCACGTACTCTGGTGAAAGTGTCTGAAATATTTAGAACTCACGCATCTAAAGGTTAAAATGAATAAACTTATCCAAAAACAAATGTCATGTACAAATTGGAAGAATTAGTGACATGATACTTTTACAGACGCCATTGCTGAGCATGCCATGACCGACTGTGAACGTGATCAGCCACGCGCTAGCGTCTTTGAAAATTCAGGGCTAGCTAGCTAAATAAACTATTTTGGGACAAGGTTTCCTAACAGTTTTCATTCTGTCTTATCTCGATGAAAACCACCAACAACTGCAAAGAAAGACGTTAGCATTTTGAATTTGTTGGTAAACCATCCACGAGACGTCCCGGCCCGTGAGCTCAGTCTTTGGCTGTGGTGGTGCGATCTGCTATATCTTTCGATGTGTTAAACTTCTGTAGCCTACCCAATATGAACAGACATTAAAACAAGTGATCTAATGTATGTATACCATAACCAACATTATCAGATAAGAGAAAATAGCACTGAGTAGGATGAATCAGTCAATTAAGATTGTAAGAGTAGCCTACAAGTGCTCTGGATTTACAAGATATATGTTTTATATATGTTTTTATATATATACTTGTTTTGTAACTAAGAGGGATTATGATGTGCCCATTGCTGTTATGATTATTTTATTTACATGATGACACTGCAGTGTATTTTACATTGGGAAAATCTATATTTTAGGCCTGTATTTTAATGCCATACGTATAATCCAGTACTGTGTCACAAGTAGCACAGGGGATATTTTACAAACGCATTTACAAATGCACAAGAATTTGTTTTCCACTCATGGACTCTGTCACTAATAGCCTATAATCTTTACATGTATTCTCAAGTACTTTGGACCACAATCATTCTTAATGTAGAGATATTGATCTACTGTAAAACTGGTATTAGCCTAATAAAATGTACATTTATGTTTCCAGTTTCAAGTTCCTGGGTGTCCACATCTCTGAGGAGCTCTCCTGGTCTTCCTGAGGAGAGCCTGCAGAGGACCCTAACCACTGACTGGTTGCCACTGAATCTTGGGAGGCAGTACAGGACTCTTTGCTCCTTCACCAACAGTCACAGACCTGGCACACACAAAATTATACCCAAACCACATCCCTAGTCACTTTTTATTTACATGTAAATTATATTCATATTTTGCACTGCACATAGTTGTGTACTTACAGTATATGTATATTGGTATGCAAACTAGGGGTGGAACGGTAGGTACACTGAAGTCACGGTTCGGTTCATACCGAAGGCCGACGGGTCCTCTATCTCTCGTGGGTCACCACCACTCGCCATACTCGTCCATAGTGCTGCTAGCTAGCCTATCTCTGACTCGCGGCGGCACCAATTGGAGCTTCAGAGCTACAGATTAGATGTCCCTAAAGAACACGAGTATCTAACAGTAGTTCCGCATTACATTCATTACTTTGCACGCAAGTTTTATTTATTTTTATACCATGAACCGTATTCTCCGTGTAATTTCATGCACCGAACCGTGACGCCCGTGCCGTACGGTTCGGTACGAATACATGTACCGTTCCACCCCAAATGCAAACCATATGTATAATACTGCACATACCGTAACATCTATGCAATTCTGGTCTGAATTAGTTATTTAATGTTTTGGTACTTTATTAATGGAGCAAGCTATCATAATTCCTCACTTGTTCATATACTCTCTCCTTCAGTCAAGTTGTAGAAACCTGGTGCCATGGTTGTAGAAAGCAAGCCTATGAGAAATGATCTTGTATTAGAATACACAAAATTCACATATGTAGAATTGGCTGCAAATGATCATTTGTGTGGTTCATGCTTTTACCTGGTCTCGGAGCAGTAAAGGGAGAGCACCATGCTCCTTGAAAGAGATGGTATGGGCAGGAAAGAACCCACTGGTCCAGAATGTAAAATTGGATTATGTAGGCTAGCAGGGAATGTTCATGGCCAGGAGTCTGAAGTCCTAGATGTGTCCACTGCCAGCTGTGACGCTTCAGTGGGGGGCTTGCATAGATCATGTTGAAACCATATCTACACATACTTTCTTACGTGTTTGTTTATGGACAGCCCTTTGAGCTGCAAACTCTGCATGAAAATGTACTGTATAAAATTATTCAGCAATTTCTATAGTTGCTTTATATGAGGATTCTGATGTATTCTTCGTCAAAATGACAATTAGCTTCATTAAGGAAGAACTGAGATTCTTTGATGAATTGTGTTAGTAAATGCAACACATTTGGATCACATTAACACTGAACAAAATAATTAAAACACACATTTGCATTGTGTGTGATTACACAGCGTTGGTCTGCTATACAGAGAATGCCTGCTTAATATTACACATCACCAATGATTGTTTCTGTTCTTGTTGATAGTAAATAAATAATTATATTTTCAGTTCAGTGTCTCATTTATTAAATCTACACATTTTTCTGCAGATGAGAACATTGATGGCTATGCTGGGGCAGAGTTGGAAATAGCAATGGCATTCAACCACATTTCCAAAAAAGTTGGATGTTGTGTGAAATAAAGTACACAGAATACAATGATTAGCAAATTTAATAAACCTATGTTATTTACAGAACATAGAATGTTTAAACTGATGAAATGTATCATTTTAAGTAGATAAGGTAGTTTTGAATGTGATGGCAGCAACACGTACGTCTCAAAAGGTTTTGACAAATTTACCACTGCAGCACATGTGCATCATGAGCATCCCCTCTTATTTGAATAACAGTCGGGCCAGTTAACTATCACCTGAATCGGCCCAAGCTCAATACCCGCATCTTCGACAGAGTTCATACCACCGAAATCGGGCCAGACTCGGGCCAATGCCGTCGGCCGAGTCCGATTCTCAGCCGATTGTCCCGACATTCTGTCGGAATCGGCCCGATTCCTCCCTGCTAGCTGGGCATTTGTGCCAAACTTTTTAGATTTAGTGTTTCCTTCTTTCATTGTAATATCTTACCTCCGCACGTGCAATTGATTTCATAGCACACTTACATGATGTAATTTATTTTATGCTATAAACATGTATTTATATTGTTTTATTTTGTGCATCCATTGTAAAGTTTTCATGTGGATGTTGGTACACAGTGCTGCAAAAGAATATCCAACGTCGAAGGTTAACAACGGCAGTTAATTAAGAAGACACCTGCGAAAACTCTAGCCGCCTCGTGCTACCAGAACATGGGGTTGGTAACACCTAGCCTACAACTACAAAAGGTACATAAAAATGTGTCTGTTTGCCGAAAGCAGTTGAAACGATTTTGTTTTGATGGCTGGAATTGGGAAGGTTAAAAAAAGTGTTTTTGTTTGTTACAGAAGTATGTGCAATAGCCAACGTCGAAGTTCAACGGCAGCACCTAATACAGAAGACACCAGATTTTGGTTGGCCCCACGAAATCTCACTCCAAGGTTTTTTGCAAATTTGGCAGCCCTGTTCTTATTTCCGTGAAAACGATACAGAAAATACAAGCCTATTTGATAGAACTGCATAGCACAATGGAAAAAAACACAATGTTAATGTAAACATAGCAAACACCCCTTACAGAGGTGTACACGAAGCAACGTATGGTGAAATAGGGTACTGTAATGACCGTTGTTGTTTTGTGGTTCGGCAGCGTCATTGCGGGGAGTGGGGTACGTGCAGTTGGGAGCTGCTCGATGGGGAAGTTTGGTGCAACACGCTGTTAAAAAGAGCATCATTTTCGTGATATTTGCGAATAATTCTACACGTTTGGTTTCCCTTTGGAAAACGTAGTGAGGTATTATGTACTGTGCTAAACTTGTTACATTTGGTGTTTCCTTCTTTCATTATAATATCTTACCTCCGCACGGGCAATTGATTTCATTGCTATAGCACACTTATCGCTACATGATGTAATTTATGTTCTATAAACATGTAGTATTTATATTGTTTTATTTTGTGCATCCTTTGTAACGTTTTACAGTGGATGTTGGTACACAGTGCTTCAAAAGAATAGCCAACGTCGAAGTTCAACAACGGCAGTTAATTAAGAAGACACCTGTGAAAACTCTAGCCGCCTCCTGCTACCAAAACATGGGGTTGGTAACACCTACAACTAGAAAAGGTACATTAAAATGTGTCTGTTTGCTGAAAGCAGTTGAAACGATTTTGTTTTGACGGCTTGAATAGTGAGGAAGGTTTAAAAACGTATTTTTTTGTTATAGAAGTATGTGCAATAGCCAACGTCGAAGTTCAACGGCTGCAGCTAATACAGAAGACACGCGTGAAAACTCTGCCTCCTTGTGCTACCAAAACAAGGGGTTGGTAACACCTACAACTAGAAAAAGGTACATTTCCTGAAGAAAATGTGTGATTGCTGAAAGCAGTTGAAACAATTTAGTTTTGGTGACTCGAATAGTGAAGGAGGTTCAAAAGTTTTCAATATATAGAAGTATGTGCAATAAACGGTGTGAACATAAGCAATTCTAGGTTTTAAAACTGGGAGTGGTAAGGGTAGTGAAATTTGCTTACATGCAGCAATGCGGGTTTTTCGTCAATATTGCAAACCATTTAAAAATGGGCATGGTAGAGACATGCATTTCATACATGCTCTGTATTCAATGTTCCTTACTGCTACATTTCGAATGGCAAGACATGGACTGTAAAGGCTTTCTTTTTCCCCTTGAGCAAAATGTCAGGACATTTTAATAAAAGCCATTCTGGACTTTTACCGTAGAAACACTATCACTGCAGTTACCTTTCACAAGATCAAGTTTCCATGAGCGATGCTGTAGCAGTTATGAGTTTGGAGAACCCTATGTAATCAGAAGCACTGTTATCAAGTAACTAGAAAAGGTATATTTACTGAGGAAAATGTGTTTGCTGAAAGCAGTTAAACAGTTTTATGATGGCTTGAATAGTAAATGTTTAAAACATTTTACCAACTAAAAGTATGTCGGCAATAACGTTGGAATGGTGTTTTTAAAAACACAAATGTTTTTTTAATTTTGTATCTGGCATTGTTATGCATTGCAATATTTTTGTTGGGTGAAAATAGTGTTATTTAATTTAGTACATTTTAAAGCATTATAAGTATTTAAGATTGAGAAACAGAAATGTTTTTGAAGTTGGAACAGTGTTAGAGCTCTCTAGTTTGAAAAACTAGCAAATATAGTGATGAAAAGAGTAAATACTGTCACACAGACTCAACCATTTAACTAGAAACAAAACAATTGTTATTTGCGTGTATTTTGTGATGTAAAGAGTAATAGATTGGAACAGTCTTTTATTACCCCACCCCAGCATGGACAAGAGGATCCTCTTGAATGAGTTGTGCTTTTGTGTATATTTTTGTATGTGCCGGAATTTGTAAGCCTACATTGATAACATTTGTACAGAAAATATGAAAGCGTGTAATATATTAAATGTGTCTTACAATGCAGTAGATTGGATTGTGAGAACTGTAATAGGCCTGCAAAACACCTGAATGGACCAAATGCTGAGTATTTTTCTCGGTGGTGATGGATTGGATCAGCTGTGTAAAACCTCTACAATGTAACTAGTTTAAGATGGGCTTGCTTGTGTTAAACAACAGATCCTCGTTGAAGTACCACAGACAATGACTGGGTGGTGAACCAAAATCTCCATAGAGTCCAAGAGGTTACGCAGGTTTGGCAAGAATTGAGTCAGGCTGTAATCTGGTGGTCTGTAAAGGGTTGCAATTAATGCCCTTACAGGGGATTCCACTTTAAGGACAAGAAACTAGGTCGGTTACACTCTGCATGTATTGCACAACGTGCTTTAAGGTGTTTTTTAACATACATAGCTACTCTGCCACCATTTCTGTTGGAAAAATGCTAATTATTTGTGTAAGACTACCTGTTGCCCTTAAACATCATATAGCCACCGAGTTGGAGATTCTCAGCGACAACCGATCCTGACAAGTGAGTTTCTGTGAAACGTTGGCAAGGGTCAGTTCATGATGAACTCTTGACATCATTGATATGAGATTGGAGTCCCTCTGTATTGTAGTGCATGACAGTTAGCTTTGGTGTCTGGCGCGTTGTTTTTGCATCCTTTAAATGTGGTATAACGTTGTCCATCGTGGCTCTTCTCATGCTTTCCACAGTGGTTGAGATGTCAGGATCGGCATATTTTCTTATCAAAATCAGTGATGTGCAATCCACCAAGTGAGGTTGATCGGCTGAGTGCTGCATATGACATTCGCTTACATGACACAACTGCAGATGTGGTTGTCATCCCTTGAACCTTGTGTATGGTGCATGCAAATGCTAGTTTCATGGAGAACTGATAATGAACCGTACAATTTCTTCTCAATCGTTCCTCAGCTATATCTATGTACACCAAGTTCTCAGGTTCCCCAGGTATTTTATTTCGGTGTCTGCCCAGCACCCGAATGGTCTAGTTCTAAACCAACAACAGTCATGCCATCTTGGACACAAGTAACTTTTCTAGATATCTTGCCAAATGAGCCGTTCACCAATCCATCCTCCACATGTATGTTTCTGGTGAGAATTACACAAACACCAATTGTAGTCTGTAGAGTATCAAGTAGATCTCTGATAGAATTTATATTTCTGTCAGAAGGCAGGCCGGAAGGATGTACGACAATGGAAAAAGGTTCACTTTGTTAGATACGTTCAGATCATGTGACCGTCCACGGCAGACTGGTCAGCATTAGTGGAGCAACTGTCTCCCTGACGTTCGTATGTTAGCTGGACATGTTGAAACATCATTCCACGTCTATATTCGTTCTTTAAGGGGCCTCACTCTGACCTTGACCTCATGCAGACACGTGTCATGTATACAGAAACTCTGCATCAATCTCCTTTGTGACCTTTAAATGGTGATGCTTGTCTCTGCATCTGGCCTGTTTGTGGATCCTTTTTGTAATCCTCTGCGTTTACAATTTCAGTATATAGAGCAGAAAGGATGGCTTTGTGTTGGTCCACCTACTTGTTTGTAGGAAAAATATGCAGTATATCCTTTGAGAAATCTGTCGAGTCAATCATAGCCTGGCAAATTAGTTCCTCGTCTGTCACTGAGATTCTGTTCAACAGTTCTGCAAAAGCGACATTGTGTCTCGCATAATTTCTGTAAGCGTGATCATCTGAAATAGATCTTGCCAGAAGTCAAGGATGTGCTCCTCAAATACACACAAAGGTTTAGCCTTTCCAAATGGTGGCAGCTGATAGAAGTCTCCCACTGCTAGTACAGAAAGGATGGAATGTTTCTTTCCTGAAATGTTGAAGGCTGCGGTGCCAGTAAAAGTAGTCAACAGAACAGTGGGCATAAACATGTCACTCCTCACAGACTCGGAAGTTTGCAGAGTATCTTTGAGGCCTCTGTGCGGACGCACTTCATAAGGTGTGATTTGCCAGTGCCAGCGCCACCGGTTACAAAGTAGAAAAACTGATCAGGATTTTGACCACAAACGCTTTTGTGCACTAGTGTCGGACTGTATAAAATACACAGACTTGTTTGGTTCAGGCTTTGGTACATCTTTTGCATTACTGCTAGGCTTATTTGGGGAGCTTCCATTGCAGCTGTACCTCCCTGTGGCATTAGAGCTATATTCAGCTATATACAACATCATCTTGTTTATGTTCATCAGTGTGTATTTTCAGTTCTGAAATGCTTTCCAACTGACCCAACTCTATTGCTGGAGCCAAGGTTGTCCACGCATCCTCAATGGGTCCATTTTGTTCAAACTCCTCAATGGCCTTGTCTATTGCCGTGTTGTGCGTTTCGTACTAAGCCCTGTTCACGTTGACTATCAAGCACAGACTGTTGGTACTCTGTTCCTGGAAGCTGCACAGAGGCGCCAGTTAAAAATGATTCATAAGTTGGGGAACATTCCGTTTTTAGCTGCAAGTCTGAGTGATAGGGAAGTTATAGTTTGAGTAACGTGCTGTAAAACTTATCTGGGTGCTTTTGCTGTAAAAATGGGCATATCTAATGTTTGCTGGTTTCACATGTGTTCGTTTTTGAATGGCTCCCATGTCATTTTGAAGGGACAATACATGTTTCCCATTACTTTGTCTTGAGTACATTAATCTTGTAGGTTGAAGCAAACTCTGCCATGCACATAGTTTCAAATTCAATTCCTTCTGGCCTGGCATTGTATTTATGTGTCAGTCCTGGCATCCACAAATACTCAGAATTGGGTGTTTTGTTATGTTGACTGCTCATCAGAGGAATCGTTTTTTGCGCATTGTCATCAGTCAGTCTGAACACAACACTGTACATGACTTAAGCTTCAAACTGCATGTGCGGGTAAACGGCATCTTGAGCACTGACCTTTCTGTTTTTAGAGTATGCTTGCATGATCTGTTTTATTTATTCATGGTCAGTTGTGTTGGCGTGACCCGTGACCCTTTCATAATCGTTTTGAGGTATTCACCCATCTCGTGTTCAGCCTTTGAAATGTAGGATAGAATGTACATGACACAGCAGTATGGATTCTCATGTATTGAGTCCATGTTGGCATTCCATGCTCCAAGCAAGGGTAGATTAAATTCATTCACCCAACCGTCCTTTTGGATCACGCTTCATGACCACCACGCTGAAGTTGGTCAGTGACTCTACACATTGTTCATGTTCATCATATCAAGTCGCACTGTGCGAGCAACTGTGCAGTGTTTTCAAAGGATTGGTTAGGATCTCCCTCAGCAAATCCCTCACTGGCTTTAACTTCATTTAGGCTTTGTCTTGGGTAAGTTCTCCTCAAATGCCAATGCATTTTGGATCCATACCAACAATTGAATATGAGGACTCCCTCTTGCTTGGTACTCAAGACAAAATAGTCAACCAAGTGTCCTAGGGGCTGTGCAGGTGACATGAGCAAGTCCCTCATTAAACCCTTAGTTCGTTTTACCAAAATGCCCATGGTTGTCACTGGGCTGCTTATTGTCTTATGTTGCATTTTGTGGCCCAGTCTAGTTCTGAAATGTGAATCTCTGTCAAAAACTGCAAAGCAAATACAATTTGTGTCGCTTGCAAAACAATTGTCAACACAAACGAGCCAAGAGGTGAAATATATTCTTATAATCTGAAGTTTTTCATTTGGTTGAGCTCATCTAATGTGTTCTCTCCAGTAGGGAACTGAACTGGGAAAGCCATAGCCTCGCACGATGCGACCAAAATTTGTGCAGGTGCGACTAAAATGGTTCCTAGGTCACACTCGTGCACCAACCTCCTCGCATTTGCTTCCTCTCCACGAACAAAGTTTGTGGTTGGATCATATTGTGGTCTAAACCCATCAGAGACAGACATGGCATGGGTCTTTGCCTCTGATTGGCTGTGGTCCAGATATTCCTGTTGGCCTACACTGCTCTGTGCTGTGTGATTGAAATTAAGACCTGAGCACCAGAGAAACAGTTACGGCAGACCTGCGGCCTCATGTATAAAGGCGCAGCTTTCATACCAGAAGATGGCGTACATCATGTCATCAGGTATTAACGACAAAAGTGGGTGGAGTGGTAAACTGTCCCTATTTGCACCCTTTCTTGTTTTTAGCCTGTAGCACTTTGAGATTTAGCTAAATGTAAAGTGCATTACAAATAAAATCATTATTATTGTTATAGGGCCATAAATGCTGTGGGTTCAGAGAACCGGACCATGGTAAATTAAGAAGAAATGGTCTGATGTAAAACTTTAAATGAAGAAACGAGTTTTGGCGCATCTTAATAGCATGGCAGCTATAGGGTTAGCGTGACATGCATTTCCTGAGTGATTTTGTTGTTTGTTTGACACCCTAAAGTTTGACAAGTTAAGTGGTGGCGGATTAAACAGAAGGCTATATAGCATTTCCCGTTTTGGGTTTTGGCCTTTTGATGTGATAATCCACATTAATGATCAAACTTAAATTTTTATGTTTTTTGCATTGTCAACGTCATAAACGTAGTAGTGGAAACTTTATTTTGTAATGTTTGGTGAGTTTCGGCACTTCAGTTAGAATTCGCCATGTTACAGAGCCAGACAAGACTTTGCCGACGGTCCGCACATTCTCACGTCTGCTCAGAACATTCCGTGACGGCCCGCACATTCTCAGGTCAAGTAAAGCTTTAAGCATCACAAAGTGTGCGTGAAGAAAACCAGTGTACGCAAGCTTTTTGTGCGTACGCAACGTTTACACTAGGGATGGGAATATTCACCGATGTGCATCGGCATAAAAGCTCACGTTGCGATGGCTGGGATCAAAAAACTGTGCACCGGATACAATGTTGGATGAAATCGCGATGCATCGTTTCTAACATTTGCATTGCTTAAATCCGATGTATTTATGTAGAATTATGTGTATGCGAACACCTGAAGTATTTAGACATTTGACAAATGATTTGTGACCAATAATTTATATTTAGAAAGTTTCTTAAGTGCGCTCTCCTTCTCCACTGCTGTCAGTGAACGCTTCTCGTGAAGTCTCTAGGCCAAGTTTAGAGGAAGAGTTACACGCTATAAAGTACACAGACAGCACGGCTAATTTAAGTTGTCACCTGAAGAGGCTACATGGTATTTGTGTGGAGACCTCTGCCTCCCCCTCGGATTCAGCTATGGCGACAGTCAGTGGCTAGCCTCACCAGTACCCCTAGCAAGAATAGGAAGCTATTCTCAGATAAACAAATCCCTGTTGTGTACGACAAAGACGAGAGATAGCTGAGTCATTGAAATAAGTAGGCCCTTAAAGTAGGACGCATGATTTCAATTTAGTGTGTGGCGTTATGACAGTGTTTACAGCAGCTTGTGACTGCCAGTAATAGTTTACCCATTTTTACATTCAGAGAATACATACAACAGGAAAGAAGGACTGGTTTAAGGCAAGGTCCAGGCCTGATGTTATTTTATCTATTGTCAGAGACTTTGTTTAATATGTGAAATAAAACTTTCACTTGTTTAGTTAATTGATGATTTACAGTCTGTCAAAGAAATACATCATAATATAGCCTACCATATTAAATTCCATAGCATCATATTCCCTTTGCATCCCATCTCATTGAATCGCACTGCATCGCAATAGGGTTGAATCGTATCGCATTAGTGGTTGCTTTTATGTATCTTCAATGTATCGGATCGTTGGCAGTGCATCAAGATGTGTACCGCATCGTCCTCAGTGATGGAGATGCACGTCCTCAGTGATGGAGATGCACGTCCTCAGTGATGGAGATGCACATCCCTAGTTTATACGAGGCCCCTGGGGTCTCATTTATAAAAATGCGTAGGAATCTTACTAAAATTGTACGTACGCTCAAAAGCCTAAAATGGCGTACGCCCCCAAAAAATCTGATTTTATAAAACCGTGAGTACGCACACCTGTAAGCAATGTTCCCTTTATAAATCACAGATTACCCACAAGTGTTCTTATGTGAATCAGCATTTTACCCCGCCCTGAACGTGACGTGTCTGAAATAGCATTTTAACATGAAGAAAACCATCTGAAATGTCACTGGAGGTTTTCAAGATGGCCACCAAAATAGCATTGAAAATGGCATTTAGGGCCCTATTTTAACAATCTGAAACGTAAGTATCAAAAAGTGAAACGCAAGTGACTTTGTGGGCGGGACTCTGGCGCTGTTGCTATTATACCGGTGGGATAAATGACTCTGCGCTTGGCGCAAATCAAAAATGGGTTGGTCTTAAGTAGCTACTTTACTCATAGGTGTGGTTTGGGCGTAACGTGCAATAAACCAATCAGAGCAACATCTCACATTCCCTTTAAGAGCAGGCGCGCTTGTTTTCTTGGGATTGCTATTATAACGGAATTTGCCACAATTGCTACAAATCAAGTTCACATACAGAGACTCATGAAACTCTTTTCAATCATTGACATGGAAGAAATGTAACGTAGCTTGCAGGAAAAGGAGCCTGGCCTCGCCAGTAGTGCGCACGGGCTAAGCATGCACCCTTAAAATAGCATCTGAATAACGCGCCATTGACTTTAGACTAACTTTTTCCTGGTCTATGGCGGAATTGTTTTCTGCAAACTGCAAAATAACACCAAGGAACGTTTGCGCAGGAACACGCCCCCTCTTTTCGCTGAACTGCCCTGGGAGCGCAAGTTCATTCCATAATTTACCGACGTGCGTCTGTGAAGGGAAAAGTCTGTTTTCCGTTCAGTGCAAATATAGGAATGATACTTGCGTCACTGTACAAAAGGGTTTTTGCCAAATTACTATTATAAAAGTTCAGAATGGTCACCAATCATCTTTAGCTGTGAATACTCTCACAGTCTTACAAAAGATTTTGAGTAATGAACACAAAGTATTTTTTTTTAATATTTTTATTTTTTGGAAAACCAGCATTTCGGATATGACTTTTGAACATCATGGATGTGACCCGTCTGGACCAGTCTTCTGCAAATTACAAAAAATGCCTACATGATTAGTGATTTTCAACATTAAACTATTAATTAAGCACTGAAATTAAAAACATTGAGTTACAAATAAACTGTGTGAAATACCCAATAAACACAGTCAATGACCCCTTTAAGACATCTTTGATCGAAGCTGTCAACTCTACCTCAGCTTGATCCGACGGTAGCGCGAGCAAATTACAGAGCGCCGCCTTAATGCCTAAACCAATCGAGTCCCTCGAGCACTTTCGAGTTGCCTCTCTAGTAGGAAGTAAATATTACAAACATGGAGCGGGGATCGAGGTTATGGCAAAGACAGTTAAGGCAAGACAATAAGGCTACTCGAAATTTCAGTATCACTGGAGAAGATGTCGATTGTTGAAGATATATGTTTAGGCTATATCATGTTACCCATGATTCCAACTATAATCATGACTGGAATGTTTGTTTCACTGAAACACGTCGGTGAAAGGGGTTATAACAGCCGAAAACACGATTGTCAGCTTTGCCGTTTCATTTGAGAACATTTCCATTGTGTTGTGAAGATTTACATTGTGTAGCGTCCTATAACGTCACGTCCATAACACATCATTAAAGTTTTTAAAAGTAACAAAGGGTTAAGATTTGTTAATTAAACTAACCATTGGTATAAATAAGCTTTGCACAGAAACTTTGGATGTTGTAGCATCACTTTTGTTTGATAGGCATAAACTTATTCTACAAAACGTTACGGACGTGACATGGCCATGGAACTCACTGACTCATAAACAAGAGGCTTAATGCATTTAAGGAGTTGTGCTTTTAACTCAAGCTGAGCATACACAATGCTCTATCATTCCCTTGTCAATCAGGAAAATGTTAAATGGTAACATTTTGAGTCCATTTACCCCGTTCTTGAAATGGTACAAAACGTCCATTTGACAAATGTTTTTTTTGCATGAGTGCACAACTTGTATATTATGTAAAAGAGTGCAATTGTCTATAAATTTAGATCAGAGTGATTACATGCAACAAAATATTGACTTAAGTGAACATTTTAACAGCAGTTATATTTGAGTGGGCACAACTTCTTTGGGTGACCTTTGCATGGAATTGCCCCACGCCCATTTTTAACCATGAATGGTTAATGCAAAGCATCTCATGAATGCTTATCCTGTAAATTAATGGCCCTAGCATGCGATTGTTCTTGCGTTACGTTGAATCATGGCGTCAGGAGGGAAAAGAACGAAAAGGCGCAACTTTTCAGACACTGACATTGAAATACTTGTAGGCGAGGTGGAGCAGCGAAAAAACACATTCGGCCTATTTGGTAGGCCGAATGTAGCGGGATCATCAATAAATAAAAAAGCAATTCAAGGTAACAATTTGCAAACAAAGGCGTATCCGTGTAAACACATTTCTTCATGCCGGTGTTATGAACAGTATGGTATAAGGTTAGACTGATAACAAAGACGTAGTGTAGCAATTGCACGGGAGTCTAACCGCTGTATTTCCAATTTTTGACATGATATATGCACAGTATTAAATATATATACTAACTTCTAGGCTACACTGTGTTTTGCAGTTATGTAAAGGTAGGATATGTTATGTTACCCTGTATTCCGTGCAGTCGGGGCATCTCCCCCTCCTGCACTCCCGTAGTGGACAATCCAATGGTGAAACGGCGCTGAATTTTGATTAAAAATTCGAGTTGGATTGTACAAGGTGTTTATGGAAAAATTATCACTTAATACAAGCACAAATAACACTGCTGGATGTAATCTTCATGACAATGATGACATGGAGTGAAAAAAACTTGTGTGAGGAAAACAAAATATATAAATATTGCGAGTAATTGTTCTTTCCACATTTACTTTCTGCAGTCTGACTACAGTATGGTCATCTGCGTCGCCAATTCCCACCGTCTCAAATGTGCGTAGGCCTACGGATGGGTCAGAGTTTGCGTGGTGGACCGCACATTCTCCCGTCAAGTTTGGTTTTCATAAATCACAACCTTTGCGTGGAAAGTGGCGTCCACACATTTTCAGGCCCGTTTTGTGCGTACGCAACGTTTATAAATGAGACCCCTGGGCATTGTACAACCGGCCCACGGGCTGTCCAAATCCGGCCCGTGTGAGGTAAATCAAAAATTAAATATAAATAAATGTGTTGAGCTGTAGCAAATATGGCTACCTATCATGGCCCGCGTCAGATTCAAGACCCTGTTACTGACCTTCCGAGCAGTTAACGGGACTGCTCCCGACTACATCAAGTTTCTCCTCCAGCCTTACACCCCACCCGCCACCTACGGTCTTCTTCAGACAACCGCCTGGTGGTCCCACCGCTCAAGACCGCCAGGTCCCAACACAAGGTCTTCTCCTGTCTGGCCCCCCAGTGATGTAATCAACTCCCCACCTCCATCAGAAATACTGTTTGTCTCCCCACCTTCAAGAAAAGGCACAAGACACAATTGTTCCGGGAGTACAACGGTACTTATCGAAAATAAAACCCAGGACCGGTGATGTGGGACTTTGAGGCTCTGACTAGGCTCTATGTCTGTTGTGTCCCACCTCCTTTATTTAAACGCAACCAACTTTATTGATGTGTAAGTAGCTAGCTACTGATTAGACTCTGAGCTTTTCAGGTTATTCATCGCTTCACCCGCGGTCTGTAGCAACAGAGTTAATAAAGTAGGTAAATTTGCTAGTTTAAGTTATTTGAGGCCTTTTTTCAGGTCGGCCTCCCATCCCTCTATAGTAGAAGGTAAAGGCATGATCAAATTGTCCATATTCAGGTGTAACAGGCTATGTTCCCACATGTTTTATTTCACATCAGAATTTGCTTACCGCAATGACTGTTTATGAGCATTACAATAACAATCGCTGGCTCCAGAAGTTTTCTTTCTCTTGCTATTTAGCTAACTTGTTAACCGTAACCATGACGCATTGCTAGGAAAATGGAGGCATATGAAGTGATTTAAAGACGTTAACCCTACTCCGGCTCTAGTGTGTGGTAAATGTACACTACCTGGTTCTTAGATAATTGGCGAGTATCGCTATCGAATCATTACCGAACTGGCATAAGCACCAGCCCAGAACCAGCACCTTGGAATTTTTGGTTTAAAAGGGGTGTGTGTTCGTGTATGTTGGGATATGTTATGTACCTTATCTAAATATTTTAATTAACGTTGGAGTTGATAGATTAAACCTACAGTTTTGCACTTTAATTTGTAAGCCTTTTTTTGTCAATGACATATAGTAAGTATGGAGTCAGATGGCTGAGCGGTGAAGGAGTCGGGCTCAGAAGGTTGCTGGATTGATTCCCCGCCATGCCACATGATGTTGTGTCCTTGGGCAAGGCACTTCACCCTACTTGCCTCGGGGGGAATGTCCCTGTACTTACTGTAAGTCGCTCTGGATAAGAGCGTCTGCTAAATGACTAAATGTAAATAGTAAAAAAACAAAAATGAACTGAAATGGTCAAAAAAGAGAGGAAATTTAATCGTTTTGATTAATCGACTAATCGAAAATTAGTCTACAGATTAATCGATAGAAAAATAGTTGTTATTGGCAGCCCTAGTTCTGAGTAAGCACTAAACTGAGGTCAAATTCATCTATAGTAATTAACATAGGCCTTCCTTGTGCATTTGCATGCTGGACTTCCACATGGCTTATCAAGATATTCGTTGGTTTACCTTGTTGAAGGACCCTTGCATACACTATTTCACTCTTTAGTTGAAACATCTGTGTCACCATCAATCATGAATGAGAGATAAGTGGCGTCCTTAATCTTCTCATGAGTCTTCTGTTGAGTGATTCTGCAATAGCGCCAATGAACTGCACACATGCTGTGTCGTTGCAGTATGTAGGGTTTAATTTTGCGCCATTCTTTTTCAATAATTCAACTTCACTCTTGAATTTGGTGAATGGTAGTTCCTCCTTTGCGATGAAGCATGCAGTGTTAAACTTGACTACCATTTCAGCTTCATCCGCTGACTGAATGCTAACATCGTCTGCGGAATGCAGTTGGAAGAGGCGACTCCGTTTCATTAACGTATCTGTCTCGGCACATTTTAATGCCTCAAGCTGATGTTGTGTTTTACTAAAGTGTCATGTTTGAATTGTGCTGTGCCAGTTGCTTCAGCAAATTTAGTTTTCCCTGCGTGTTGACCACATCGAGAACAGAAGATACAGTGCATTGTGTTTGTGATTTTGCAATATTTCAGCCACGTAAACTCACTTAACCATTCTTTTCTGAAATGTTGTTGTCTTAGCTTTTTAGCCACACTGGGCAACTCATCACTTGATTTTTTATTCTGTTTTTCAGCAAATTGTTGTTGTTGGCCTAGCTTTGGTGCAAAAAAAGCGTCTATGGTTCGTTTTGGGTCCGTGTACCTTGTGGCCATTGGTTTTTCTATTTTGCAACCCATGTTGACAAACGCAAAATAGGGCCGTAATATCGTTTTGTCATTTTAGTAACTCAAACACACATTTAAGTATTACGGCTTGTTTTTGGTTGTTTTGTTTTTTTGGGAATAATGAAATAACAATATAACACAAATGGTATAACGAGCCATTAATCACTGTTTTGATTATTCCATATCCTTTATGCTAATATCTGCAACAACAAAAAAATAGCCTCGTAATATCGATTTGTTCATTTTCGATGTCAAAACGAGATTAAGGGGAAAGGCTTGGTTTCCGTTGTTTTGTTTCATTTTGGAATTACGGAATATCCATATAACACAAACGGTATAACGAGCCATTTAGCCTACTCGTTTGTTTGATCGGCCGTATTGTGCATACTGGCACAAGTGAAAAAGAGAGGGAGAGATGCTAAACGATTGGGAGTGTTATTACTTCCGAACACCAGAGGGCAGCAACGACCTGTGATCTGTAGGCCTACACTCTTGACGACATAGCAGCAGGTTCTTTAGTAGAAGACCCACACCAAACTGGAAGCACATGTTGACCGAGTTTGCTACTTGCTACTATAAATCTTTGATGAACCCAAGTTTCTTTAATATATATCAGAAACATTACAAGACGGGGCTCCAGTGTGTGTTCAAACAAGGCAAAAAGGGCCCGATGGTATCAGTTGAAAAAGACAATCACACCTGTGCAAAAAACCCTCCCCAACCATCCCTCCCCCCACCTAAATTACCTTTCAGCTCTGTTGTACGTTTTAATGAAGTGCATTGAGGCAATCAGTGAGGAAATCTTCCCTTTTTATTAATAAAAAACATAATATTTTCCATCAATGTACAACACTACACTTGTTTAGCCAACATCAATGCATTCGCGCTGTTACACACCATTTTAAAATGTCCTGAGAAAGGAAATTACTGTTCTGCTTGTGACGATTCGTATAGTAGCCTATACTTCTGTGCTTAAAGTTAGTATACTAGCTTGAGACCACCGTAGCCACAGGAATGAGAATGAATGCAATTAGAGGGGCGTGTCTACATACAATTTTTCTTGTTGTTTGTTCGTAATTTAAATATTAAGTTAGTTCCAACCAAGTAGGCCTACTTTAATTGTACAGGAGGCATTCCATGAGTGCTGATATTTGACAGCCTCAGACAGCATGTCTGCCACTGGGCCTTATGAAAAGGCTCTTGTCTTGATTTGCAATGTAGCTAGGCGAGGTTCTAGACCATGAGGGGGGGGGGGCAGTTACATTGGGGCCAGTGGTGCTGTTAGAGGGACAGTTACATTAAACATCATTGTTGTCATATCGTTTTCTTCATTGCAGTGCAAGCATAAACAGGCAAAAGCAGCACCCCCAGAAATGTTTTATAGGAGTGGCCAGATGGGGCCACTGAAATCTTGGGGTGGCACTCCAAAATCAAAAGCCATATCTGAATTTCAGGGATTGTATTATGCTGTTGTAGTATATAAGTTAGTTGAAAACAGCAGTGGGCTGGGGAAGGGTGATGGGATCTCAGTGTGAAAAAACGAAACAACCAAAAACAAGCCGTAATACTTAAATGTGTGTTTGAGTTACTAAAATGACAAAAAGATATTACGGCCCTATTTAGCGTTTGTCAACACGGGTTGCAAAATAGAAAAACCAATGGCCACAAGGTACACGGACCGTTTTGCCATCTTTTACTGAGCTGTGGTGATCGTTTAGGTGCTTCGACAGCGAGTAAGGGCCATGTACCTTGTGGCCATTGGTTTTTCTATTTTGCAACCCGTGTTGACAAACGCTAAATAGGGCCGTAATATCTTTTTGTCATTTTAGTAACTCAAACACACATTTAAGTATTACGGCTTGTTTTTGGTTGAGCTACTAGCTGAGCAACAGCGCAAACACAGGCAGGGATACAGTAGCAGCAACGCCCGGCCCTGGTCCCTTACATATACAACAAAACACGGACGTTGATGGAGCGCGAGTTGTCAGCTGCACCCTCCGTTTCACTAACGACTGATGGTTGGACTTCTCGTGCTACCGAAAGCTACCTCACGGTGACTGCTCATTTTATTGACTGAGTGGGAAATGAAAGCGTCAGTTCTACAGACACGGCCCCTGTATGAGCAGCACACAAGCACTTACCTAGCTGAGAAGCTACAGATGATCGTGGTAGAGTAGAAACTAGAGAGGCTTGGAAATTTAGAATTTATTGGGTGTGTACAACGTCAGCACACGTTAGCAACAACTCATAGATACTACGCTCTGGATAAAAGCGTCTGCTAGACTAAATGCACGTTCTAGTAAGACAGGAATATCAGCGAGCCCTCAGCATTAGTAGCGCAGCTAAAAGTCTAGGAAAGTTTAGGCAATTTTTTGCTATACTTACACTACAAACATTCATATTTAGCACTAGCGTTGCATAGGCTACGTCTTTAGTGCTGCTGCTGCTGCTAGCTATCTCTGACTCACTCGGCACAGCTCGGCTACACAAGTGGCGGCGCCAATCAGTTTCAGAGCTAAGATGGGGCTACAGATTGTCCCTAAAGAACACAAATATCTTACAGTAGTTCCGCATTACATTAATTAATTTGCACGCAAGTTTTATTAATTTTTATACTGTGTATTCTCCGTGTAATTTCACGAGCCGAACCGTGACGCTCGTACCGTACGGGGTGGAACGGTACGAATACATGTACCGTTCCACCCCTAGGGAGAAGAGCAGAGGAGAAAGGACGCAGCCCTGAGGAGATCCGGTGCTGATGGACCGGGAGTCAGAGACTTGTGTTCCCAGCTTAACGCACTGCTTCCTGTCAGACAGGAAGTCTGTGATCCACCTGCAGGTGGAGTCGGGCACGTTCAGCTGGGAGAGCTTGTCCTGGAGCAGGGCGGGGATGATGGTGTTGAAGGCAGAGCTGAAGTCCACAAACAGGATCCTGGCGTAGGATGCTGGGGAGTCCAGATGCTGTAGGGTGAAGTGGAGGGCCATGTTAATGGCATCATCCATCCGTTGGCTCTGTAGGCGAACTGCAGTGGGTCCAGGAAGGGGTCTGTGATGGATTTGAGGTGTGCCAGCACAAGGCGCTCAAAAGACTTAATTACCACAGAGGTCAGGGCGACGGGTCTGTAGTCATTAAGTCCTGTTGGCCTTGGCTTTTTGGGCACAGGGATGATGGTGGAGGACTTGCTGGCACATGGCATGTCTCCAGGGAGGTGTTAAAGATGTTTGTAAACACAGGAGACAGCTGGTCAGCGCAGTGCTTGAGGGTGGCAGGAGAGACATAGTCCGGCCCAGCTGCTTTGCGGGGGTTCTGCCTCTTGAACAGTCTGTTAACTTCACCCTCCTGAATGGAGAGAGTCGTCACAGTAGAGGGGGGGAGGCCTCCTGAACGGGAAGGGGGTAGTTCAGGACTGTCCAATTGTCTTTCAAATCTGCAGTAGAACTTGTTCAGGTCGTTGGCCAGGTGGGAGTCTTTGGTGGAGGTGGGGGGCTCTGGGCTTGTAGTTGGTGATTTGCCTGAGCCCCCTCCAGACAGAAGCAGAGTCGTTAGCAGAGAACTGACGCTTCAGTTTCTCAGAGTACAGTCGTTTAGCCTCTCTCACCGCCTTGCTAAACCTGTTCTTCGACTCCTTGAATCTGTCTCTATCCCCACTCCTAGAAGCTTCCTCCTTCTCTGACCTCAACCTTCTGAGCTCTGCTGAGAACCAGGGCTTGTCGTTGTTGAAGCTCACCCTGGTGCGTGTTGGTATACATACTCCATGTCCAAATTCAACTTCTTCAAAGTCCAAAAACAGCATGGATCAGCAACGAGAGGGTTCCCAGGAAAATCTGATTTCCTTTGTCTGTGCTACACCTTTTATATCCAACAAATTACAACCCTGAACTTTAAAAAAAAAAAGATTGGGCCTACTACAATTGTAAATATCCTATGACTTCTGCTCCAATTGGGCCTTGATGCAATGCCATCTCATATTTTCTGCTTTTTCTGCAACATTTTTGGGGACTAACCAGGGACCAAACCAGTTCCTCTATTTTGCCCTACTACATGTATTTTCCAACACCAGTTGCAATCAACCCTGGGTTATAGCCCTTCACCATTGTATGGTGCCATTCATTCTTCACAGGTCACAGGCATCAAGTCAAAGTGAATAGTAACTGGTCCAACTCCATATCCAAGCCCATGGTATCTGTGGAGGAATACAGTCATCACACTTGTCAAATCCTCCCCACACAAGTCCAATGACTTTAATAACTAATGTGTAGGCCCATACTGTAGCAGTTTGCAGACATACAACACAGATGAGACTGAGGAGAGTGAATTAGAGATAATGGTAATGGGAGGGTGTTGCACTTTTCTGCTTCTCTTTTTCTCCACTCACTTTACCTTCTCACGCTTTCCAATTGTTTAAGTCTCTATACTCTATTCTCTCTGTATCCTGCATAAAAGATGACTGTGTGCTGTATATCAAAACAATACGGCATATCAATCCATGTATACCTCCACACTCAGATCCTATCACCCTTCAACAGCATACTACAATCCCTGAAATTCAGTTATGGCTTTTGATTTTGGAGTGCCACCCCAAGATTTCAGTGGCCCCATTTGGCCACTCCTATAAAACATTTCTGGGGGTGCCACTGCTTTTGCCTATTAATGCTTGCACTGCAATGAAGAAACGACAACATGAAATGACAACAATAATGTTTAATGTAACTGGCTCACAGCACCACTGGCCCCAATGTAACTGCCCCCCCCTCCATGGTCTAGAACCTCCCCTAGCTACATTGCAAATCAAGACAAGAGCCTTTTCATAAGGCCCCGTGGCAGACATGGTTGGAACTAACTTTATATTTAAATTATGAACAAACAACAAGAAAAATTGTATGTAGACACAGCCGCCCCTCTAATTGCATTCGCTCTCATTCCCATAGCTACGGTGGTCTCAAGCTAGTGTACTAACTTTAAGCACAGAAGTATAGGCTAATATACAAATCGTCACAAGCAGAACAGTAATTTTCTAAGGACATTTTAAAATAGTGTTTAACAGGATATGAATGCATTGATGTTGGCTAAAACATGTTAATATTATGTTTTTTTATAAATAAAAAGGGAAGATTTGCTCACTGATTGCCTCAATGCACTTCATTAAAACGTACAACAGAGCTGAAAGGTAATTTAAGTGGGGGGAGGGAGGGTTGGGGAGTGTTTCTTGCACAGGTGTGATTTGTCTTTTTCAACCGATACCATCTGGCACTTTTGGCCTTGTTTGAACACACACTGGAGCCCCGTCTTGTAATGCTTCTAATATATATTACAGACATTTGGGTTCATCAAAGATCTATTAACTAAGTTGCAACTAGCAAACTCGGTTAACATGTGCCTCCAGTTTGGTGTGTCTTCTTCTACTAAAGAACCTGCTGCTATGTCGTCAAGAGTGTAGGCCTACAGATCACAGGTCGTTGCTGCCCTCTGGTGTTAATCCGGAAGTAATAAAACCCCCAATCGTTTAGCATCTCTTCCTCTCTCTCTTTTTCACTTGTGCCAATATGCACAATACGGCCGATCAAACAAACGAGTAAATGGCTCGTTATACCGTGTTATATGGATATTCCGTAATTCCAAAATGAAACAAAACAACGGAAACCAAGACTTTCCCCATAATCTGGTTCTGACATCCAAAATGGACAAATCGATATTACTAGGCTTTTTTTTTTTTTTTGCAGATATTAGCATAAAGGATATGGAATAATCAAAACGACTATTAATGGCTCGTTATACCATTGGTGTTATATGGTTATTTAATTATTAAAACCCCCAGAAACAACCAAAAACAAGCCGTAATACTTAAATGTGTGTTTGAGTTACTAAAATGACAAAACGATATTATGGCCCTATTTAGCGTTTGTCAACATGGGTTGCAAAATAGAAAAACCAATGGCCACAAGGTACACGGACCGTACACGGACCCATTTGGTCGCAGTCTGGAGCCCTGTTCTGTAAATAGTGAGCATTGGATTTGGATTTTTTTGATCATATTCGCCTTGCCCTTTTGCAGGGCCCAAAACTCTGCCTAGGAAGGCCCTAGAGGTCCCAAAGTTGGCCTGGCCTGTTTATCAGAGTCTAAATATTTTACATGTTGGTCAACTAGGAAAAGACTATCGAAGTAACAGTAAAAACTAAAATAATCATGACATCAGTGTTTCATTTTATTTGTAAATAGTTAATCTTCGCAAACACTGAAGTTATTTTGCAGAATGTTAAAGATATGCAATTGATCAACCTTATACAAAAAGCAATACTGTTTTTGAAGTTCATTTTGTTCTATGAGAGGAATCCAGTGGGCTTGAACAAGTGCATCGAAATCTGGCTGAATGTCTAAGGTGGACATGCAAAGGACATCTGACAGGTGATGATCCGGGTCTGCAGTTTAACTAGCAAACCATCAGCCCGCGCCCACTGAATCAGTCAAGTTGTTATTATGTCCGCGTTCGTTTTTTTCTTTAGTCCCTTAGTGCCGATTCATATTATAATCCTTCAACACAGCGACCTTAGCGAACTAAGAACACAGCGTAGACTTTGACCTCAGTAAACAGATACTTAGAAGTCCATGTCTTGTTAAAAACTCAACATTCTGTATCAACCTTTCGTTTTTCATTTTCGAGGGCTAACCAACAGCTAACTCTCCTGTCGGTGAGGTTGCGCAAGCGCACATATGTAAATTGCCTGATCACTTGTCTTTCAGGACTACATATTTACTAGCGCTCAACACATTTCTTAAAAACATTTTTTTTTACCTCACGCGGGCCGGAATGGGACAGCCTGTGGGCCGGTTGTGGCCCGCGGGCCGTACAATGCTCAGGCCATAACTGATTCTCTGGTGCTTAGGTCGTAATTTCAATCACACAGCAGAATAGGCCTACAGGAATATCTGGACCCCAGCCAATAAAAGGCAAAGACCCGCCCCATCTTTGTCTCTGATTAGTTTAGACCACGATATGATCCAACCATGAGTGTGATTTCGGTCAAACATGAAACAAACGCTTCGTTCCTGGAGAGGCAGCGGATGCGAGGAGGTTAAGTGCACCGGTGCGACATAGGAACAGTTTTAGTCGCACACGTTAAAATTTTGGTTGCACTCTAGAGCCCTGAAGGCAACCAGTTGTATTCAATAAAACATTTTATTATGCACTATGTCCAGTGAGAGGGTCGTTTGTTTTTAGTGAGTGGACCTGAAATTCCTGCCGAGCATCGACAGCTTGCTGGACGATAGGGGACCCCTTAATCTGCAATTCATTGTTGCTAGCTCTAATCAGATGTGCATTTATAATATAAGAAGCTATATCTTACAATAAACTTGAAGTAAAGCTGGCTATATAAAATGTGGGTGACCAGACGTCCTCTTTTACCCGGACATGTCCTCTTTTCGAGACCTAAAAAATGCGTCCGGCAGTGATTCCTAAATTGTCCAGTATTTTTCCTTGTCGGAAATTTGTGTTTCTCTAGGTCTTTCACAAACTATTACGCCATTCATGTTTAGTGTTACGAAGCAAGTTAGCTGGTTAATTAATCAAATTACTGCATTATTTTAAAACTATTTTCAAAATCAGCTAACTTGATTCGTAACATGAATGGGGCTGAACGTTGCAAAATACAATGTTTGGGACTATAGATCGCAAATGACACGCTTTTACTTCTGCCTTCTTTGATTACAATGGAAGTCTATGGAAGTGTCCCAACTCTCTTTTTACATGGCTCTGGGTCTACCTAGCTTTGAGTACCAAGCCTTTTAATCCGTGGCGTGCCTACATAGTCTATAATGTCCCAGTATTTTAAGAAAATATTAACTATATACATGTTTCTTAAACTATTTGTTCTAATTCTGTCAGAGTGAAAGTTGCTAGTTGTCTAGCATTAACTGTTAAGTCAGTGGGGTTGTTAGGCATAAAACAGTACTGGGGCACAGGCCCCTATTCATATCCCTTCTTCCAAGCTTGTTGCGCACAATGCAGTCTTAGGCTACAGAAACTCCCCTCGCTTAACCCATTATATAACAGTTCCGGGATGCAAGTTGGATATCAGCTGTGGCAGGGACATCTATAGTTAATGCAAGCTTTGTGTTTTCGGTTTGTAAAAACTCAAACTTGAGATTTTACTGGGGCACAGCAGATTTATACTGTCCACATGCCCCTGTAAAAAGGGTCTAACGACGCCCTGTGTTAAGTTATGTTTAATAAACAAAAAAAACACAACAAAAAAAACACTGCTCAAGCTTTGACTAGCAGTGACGTTACCTTTACAGGCGCCCAAAAAAGGGGGACGTTTTAAATTGTAACACGAATGGCTTGATGAAATTGTTCAAACGGACACAAGCGATGGTCCAAGTAGGCTGGTAAAGCTTTCTAATGTTGTATTAGCTACAAAGAAGCTAGCGGAGTTCTCTGCAAACTTTGCTCAGAGTACTGAGGTTTGCGCTCAGACAAATTTCTATGTGCTCAGTGCGGAAAAGTTTTTGAGGGAACATAGATTGGAACAGCACCTCTTTTCAGCAACAGCTTCATAGCAAATCCTGCTTTACACTGTCCCAGGTTTTCAAAACCGTCCTCGGTGAAATGGTTGGAGCAAATGTGTTATTGAGGGTTGAACTGCACAGGGATCTTCTCATAGACAAACATCACAGCCCGTCGAGTATTTGGTTCCTTAGGAGGAGTGTCAGCATTCCCTGTACAGCCTGGAACACTGCATTTACCACCGTAGTCCATTTTCAATATGCCAGAAAAACGTTATTTTTTGTAATTCTGTGGAAGTACACAGAGCAGGGCGCAGCAAATTTTGGGGTGTGACAAAGGTACAGACCAGAGCCAAAAAGGTGTTGGTGCTCGGTTGAAGAAATCTGATATTCTGTCTATCTTCAGCTGACTCCTATCAACATAAGGCAGTCCTCCCTGACGTTTTTGGTGTAAAATGGAGTGAACTACAACATTATGAACACTCACTGCCAGTGAAACGCAGGATAAAAGCTAGAGCTTTTTTGTCACGTGGTTCCGGTAGCTCGCTGTAGTTAAAAAAAAAACCCACTGCTGTCAACCTGTGTGAATGGTTTTCTGCGGGACAGACAGCAGCACCATCTCGATTCACGGATATTTTCGGTATATTAACACAATGTCAATTGGTTACTGGTGTGTTGTATCATGTATGTATGCTACTTTATTAACATGTATGTGTAACATTAACTTATAATTCATAACGCAAAATTGTGAAAAAGAGCTAGAAATGGCCATGCTTGCAGTAGCCTATATTGTTCCACTTAACGTTTAACCTTCGACTGTTGAAGTAAATGGGATTTGTTCATATTTTTTCTTCATCAGCCCACTTACAATTTACCACATTAACAACACTTATGTTTGTAGTACTTGATGCAAGTTAAATCTAACCATGATCACCAGGAACTGTTCAATAGAAAAAAATAGAACAGAACACACAAGGCAACCAACTGCAATTCAATAGAACATTTTATTGTATAATATGTCCAGTGTTCTTCCACTCCTTTTGTTTGTAGTGAGCAGGTGATCTAAACGTCTGCTTTTCACAAACCTTAGACCGCAGTAGTAGATATATCTAGTTGAGCTAACTTGCTAGCTATTAAGTGGACCTGAAATTCCTGCCGAGCTTTGCCGGACGATATGGGACCCAAGGCTTTAATCTGCAATTCATTGTTGCTAGCTCTAATCATATGTACTATAGGCTAATAAGAGCAGATTCTGTAAACTGTGTATAACACCAATAACTAGAACTAATTTGACAGACTATAAACCAACGAACTTCTGGTTATGATACACGTGCTCTCTAGCTAGCTACAGTAAAAGTGTTGCTTAGCTCTAGATACTAGACCCATAGTCTAGCGCAAACTGCATTTAGAATCTAACAAGCTATAATCTTACGATACATTTTCTCTACAGCTGGCTATATGAAATACTACAAATAACAATTGATATGTGGTGGTGGAAATATGAAAAAATGCAGGATTTTCATCAATTTACCAGCTCACTTGCTTCGGACCCCATAATCTGCCATTCATTGTTGCTAGCTCTATAGGCAAATAAGAAAAGACAAACTTCGTATGCCAACGAACACCAATAACTAGAACTAATTTGACAGACTATAAACCAACGGACTTCTGGTTCTGATACAAATGCTCTTTAGCTAGCTACAGTAAAAGTGTTGCTTAGCTGTACGTAAGATACTAGACTTACAGTCTAGCTCTAACTGCATTTAGAATCTAACAAGCTATTATTATACGAAAATGTTTATCTTGGCCATATGAAATACTACTCATAACAAATGATATGTGGTGGTTGAAATGGAGGGTGGAGGGAGTCAGGTGGCTGAACGGTGAGGGAATCGGGCTGGTAATCTGAACACGCCAGTTCGATTCCCGGCCGAGCCAAAATGACGTTGTGCAAGGCACTTAACCCTACCCCCCTTGGGGGGAATGTCCCTGTAGTTACTGTAAGTCGCTCTGGATAAGAGCGTCTGCTAAATGACTAAATGTAAATGTGAAATATGAAAAAATTCATGATTTTCATCAATTTACCAACTGACTTACTTCGGAGACACTGAAAATGAATGGGGTTCAACGGTGGAAAATACAATGTTTGGAACTATAGGTCGCGTGAGACACGCTTTACTTCCGCATTCCTCGATAACAATGGGAGTCTATGGAAGTGTCGCAACCCTCTTTTTCTATGGCTCTGATATAACGGTGCGGCTAATCTATGGATTTTTACAGCTAACGGCCACTAGGGGACCTCCTAAATCTATGGATTAAAAAATATTTAAAGATTCAAAGATTTGCACACTTTTTCAAGGTTCTTCAAAAATAGCCAAAGTTAAGTGGTTAAATGATTGTGAGGCTATTAACTAATTTAGCTGGGGAACCCCTAACACTCCCTCAAGGACCACTGGTTGAAAACCACTGCTGTAGATCACTGCTGGTATGTGCGCTGGGAGCGCACCATTTAAGTTTGAAAGTTGAAATGTTTGTGTGTCTGAAACGCTAGGTGATAAAGTACAGTTTACACAGCACAGTATATGTTCTGTAGCTACTTCCCAAACCTTTTTACAGTCCTGTACCCCTTCAGACCCCGTTATTTTCATGTAAGTAACTGCCGCCGCTTTGCCTATAACACTTGAAACTTTGAAATTGTCAGGGATTTAAGGACTCGGACAGAAATTTAGATCAAACTGAGTTTTATTAGCAACACAACCAGGTAAAGGGAAATGAGAAACAAACAAGGAGGTCAAACTAACTCACTCAGGGGTTTAACGGGAATAATTATTTAACTCAAACAAGGCAAAACCTCTGAAAACCAAGGTAGTTAGCATTAAACACCGGAAGAAAACTAACTAACAATGTTTAACTCTAAGGACATATATAAACTAAACAGTATGCAGAAGTGTGTGCGTTGAATTTGAAAAGGGGGGCGTGGTCGGAGCGGAGTTCAGCCAGAAATAATCACCACAGTAGCTGTTTTGAAACGTCATCTGCCATGTCACTGATACATTGAAACAGGGAAACCGTGTTGTTCGATGAAGGCATTGGGCCTCATTCTCGAACGCAGTTAAGAAGAATTTAAGAAGGAATTCCTTCTGAATTGGATTTAGGAAAACATTTGGCATTCATTTCTCATTTGGGATTTGTTCTGAAAGACTTTCCGAACTCGAAATAGCAGTCGTAAATTGGCCAGAGTTGTCTCAAATGCGATTCCTTAACCTGTTCTGGAGACTGTTAAATGTGCCTAAAAACGCCTAAACAGCATGCCCAAAGTAAATTGAAAGCTGTTCTTGAACTAATTGGAGTACATGCATGTAAATGGACTCTTTTGGAAGCTGACACTCTGAAGTTATGTTCCTTGTTGTCAGGACCCCTGTCAGTCCTACTGGTGTTGAGTAATAGAAGCTTGAACACAAGGAAAGTGAAAGTTTCTATTTCCGCCTGGATTTTGTTTTGAAAACAGAGGCCTGAAGAGGCCTACAGGTGGTAGGTATTAGCTGGAAGACAGAATTGGACCACAGGTTGAAGCCTTACCCAATTCAGATCAAAAGTCAAACATAATACCACAATATATTCATATTTGACACATGTTTTATAAGAGTACATCCAGGCGTTTTCTAAAAGGGCCTTTTGGAGACTCCAGAATGACCCTTCTAACCAAGGTCAAATTCTTAGGATAAAAAGGTATAATTGTTATCTCTAATGAAAGGTGGTCCTTAGAACTATCATATATAACAGCTAAATCCCTCATTAGTATTACTGAAACACGAAAACTGAAGCATGAACACATTGGAGTGATTATCTGATTTCCAGGATTGGCACACAAAGAACACAGACATATTGCGCAATCGACTTTTATTTTGAAGGCTCTACAAAACCTGGCATATGGGGTATCGCCATTTACAGCTAGCGCTAAGCTACAAGGATAACTAGCTCTTTTCAGAATCAGTCCAAGCCAGTTAGAAAAAATCGTGTAGAGGGGGCGGGGGGGGTGGGCGGGGGGCGGGCTGGACGCACAGACCTGGTTGGCTTTAGAGGACTGTCACCGGGGCATGGAAGCTCCTATTGGCTAAACCAAGGTGTCTATCAAAAGGTCAGAGTGTAGCGGCCATTTTAAGACTATCTCCGTGTTTCTACTTGACCCAGATCTCATGCTATGAGCTAAAGTGCGTTGAGAGACAGAATCTTTTTTTTTTACGAAGTAACAATGAAGCAACAAGATCGTGGCTATGTGTGGATATAATTCTTTGTTTGGACAACAACTCGACATGGTTTAATACTTTGGACCCTTGGGAATGTAAGCAGATGAGGTTTTGATGAGTTGTGTGCATTCCTGGACATTCCTAAGTAATCAAAGGTAAGTACAACTTTTTTTCTCTGGCATTGTTGAATGAACGGTCACCGGACAAAGACGTTGACGCTACTTTCTGTTGCAAGTTGAGCTTGAATTGGTTTATTTCAATGGAAGCACAAGAATCGTAGCTTTCCAACGATGTATAACATGTGTACTAGTCGAAAAAAATTATTTATGATTTTTAATGCGTAATAAATGGGGGAGGAGGGGGCAGTGTTTCGGGCCCGCCCGCGGGCTCGCAAGCAAAACAGGTTAAAAAAACATAAAACCGTGAAAAAGGATCAAAGGAATCACATTTAAGAAAACTCTGTGTTTTAAGTGTTGATGAAGTTATGAGAAATTGTTGATGATTGCGTTCACATCAACTCTACAGACTATGGCAAGCCGTTTTATCATTTAACCAATGAATTCTTGATATCCAAAATGCAATTTTGATATCAAGAATTCAAATTTTGATATCAAGAATTTGAATTTTGGATATCAAGAATTCTTTGGTTAAATGATAAAACAGCTTGCCATAACAGACATCCTCGTATTTAAATAATTATAATAATTAGCTTTGCTTAATGTGCACACTGTTAGATCCAGTGGAGAACAATTCCACTGCTCATCTTACTTGTATGATGTTGCACCTGTGCACTGATTGCTTTTCGTTTGGACACAACTTGCGTTCCCGTTGCTTTCCTAATTGTGTAGAATCTGACTGCACACTTCACTGCTGTTGCGTGCCCTTATAAGTAGCTGTCGGGGCGTGTATGTAAAACTCTTCCCGGGGAGAACAGCTCAGAAAACTTCTGCTGCGTAGGAACACATTTTCAAGCGTTCATGAATTTGGCGGATGTCTTTTTCTTATGTTGTTTTTCCGAAGCCCGTAAGAAATAATTCAGAAGAAACTTAATAAAATGTTTGAGAATGAGGCCCATTGTCTGTATTTTTTTGGCCTTTCCCCCCCGGCATTGCCCCAAACATATCTGCGGCAGACAGCAGTTTGAAGTTGTTATATCCGTATTTTCCTTACTATAGGGTGCACTGGATTATAAGGTGCACTGTAAATGAATGGTCTATTCTCGATCTTTTTTCAAATATAAACGCACCTGACTATAAAACGCATTAAGTGAAACAAAACAGTCAGATAAGTCCGTCAGGCAAACTATTTTTAAAGTGTTCACAGTAACTCTCAACATTGTTCAAACGTTAAAGAGCGTATTCACAATAACTCCCAACCTTGTTCAGTTGTAACATATAAAAAAACAGTCTGATAGCCTAGTGCTAAATTGAACGTTAATGTTGAATTCTCTCGCAGCTGCTTTATTTAGTTCTACTGCGTGACTGATAGCCTTGAGTTTGAAGTCCGCGTGTTTGAAGTGTGTCTCTTGACAGGTGCCATTTTGGGGTCTTTATAGACCAATTTGCACCCTACGTCACACGACTGTCAAGCAGGCTCAATTGCGCATGTCTGTTGCAAAAGATGAACTTCTCCCGGGTATAATACACTTGGAGTGTCGATCAGGTCATTATATATCTCTGTCCACTTGATTACAGGGCTTGACATTAACTATTTGAGGCACTTGGACAAGTACATTTACGTTTCACTTGTCAATGCACTAAAGTCACTTGACCCCGATACTTTAAATAGCCTGACCAAGTGATCGGGCAAAACTAGCCTGGCTAATGGAGGTCGCTTTCTCAGGCAAATGATGAATGAAACAGGCTTGGTTAAAGAAATCCGAGAAGCTGGTTGTCTTCAGCAGGCTCGTATCTACGAAAGGCAGTCCTCCCTGATGTTTCTGGTGTAGAATGGAGTGAAGTACAACATTGTGCACAATGCCAGTGAGCGACGAGTCTGACTGAGGCTAATGTCCAAACAGTGTAACGGGGACCCAGTCTCACTCAGATTGCCAGTTTAAACAAATCCCAAAAATAATTGGACCAGCTGGCTAAAAGCAGAATTCCCATATCTCTTGAAAGCTGACCTGCTTGACTTTTTAGATGTACAATTGACTGTAAAACTGTAAAATTATGAACTTTGTGACATGACATAAAGACATGGCTGCCGCTCGACTATCCAGTCTGTACCGGGCAACATTCTCACTCGCTCAAATTTCAAGACTTTCGTGACCCAAATCAAAATTCTGATGTGACAGAACAATGGGGAATCGCTTTCTCTCTTAAAAGCTGTCCTCTGGAAAATACGGTATAAATATTTGTTTGTTGTTTCCACTTTGAAAAAGCAAATCTAATTTTCTCCCGCGTACCCCCTAAACTCGTACCCCAGTTTGGAAACTGATGCACTAAATGGTAACACTTGAATAAGTTCTGCAAATATGCAACTTGTTTGTTGAAGTGTTAATAAATGGGAGCTCTCTCAAGCAGCCATCTCTTTCCCAACAATACCCTATGTGCACAAACCCTTACATATGGTAATTAAACATTAAAACACCTGCGGCTTATAGTCCAGTGCGGCTTATATAGGTACACTTCATTAAATTGAGCTGCTGCGGCTTATATTATATTATATATAATAACTATAATAATATAATAATAATATATTATATTATAATTTACGTAGTTATAACAAATACCAAGTCTATGGTCTCTAGGTTTAATATTGATCACAATTTGTATAACATGTTAAACATTCACTAAACATACAAAATTACAAATGTTTGTAAGCTAAAAGCAAATCAGTTTGTTGTTGTTGTCTTACAAGTTACAAGCAAGAAAGACAAGTCTGTCCACAGTCTCTTGCTTTAAAGATGCCCTATGGCAGGTCACTATGTTGCCACCTGTGCTAAAAACACGCTCCTAGGGAGAGCTGGTTGCAGGAATGCACAGGTAGCGCTTTGCGAGGTAGCTGACTTTGGGAAAGCTCTTTTGGTAGGTCTTTCACCAGTCCAGTGGATTAGCTTCACTGTCAACATCAGGAGACTGGAGGTAGGAGGTGAGTTCCTTCTCTACGAGCTGGGTTTCAGTAAGACCTGGGGTGGAGCACAGCTTTTTGAAAAAACTGCCAATTTACTTTTTCTTTTTAGCTGGCAGTTGTGGTAAAGCAGAAGCATTGTCTCCATCTGTTGGGCTCTCATGTCTCTCATTGGACATCTATAACATAGCTCTGGCTTTTATGTGGTCCACCTTCTTGTCTTTGATGTGATGTGTTTTAAACCGAGGGTCAACCAGCGAGGCCATGTCCAGGAGGTCATCAGTTGTTTGGTCATCATATTTTTCATTCAGATAGTCCATGACTATCGTTTTGATGGTTTAGGTGAGCTCTGTTTCACCAACCTTCAGTTTCATGATATCTGTATTAAACAAGTGTAGTACTGGTGATGAAGAAAGTGTTTTGTCCGTCTTTTCATAAACGGAGTGACTAAGTTCAGTTGAGTTCTGGATTTTAATAAGTATTTATCAATCTGCAGATTGGGAGAGAACCAGACCTTTGACAATAAATGACAACACAACACCAGGCTTAGGTCTCAGTCATGTCTCTCTCCGCTCTGAAGGCCGGAGGACCATCTTTTATAGGGCACAAGAATGTAAACATAGTGACAGTCAGGCAGTAATGACGTTACAACAGTCTCAGAGAAAGAGATTCACTGCTCCCAACATATGACAACTCTCAGACTAGAGTTCATTGGTGGAGCTCTCCTTGTAATCATGACAAAGGACGTTTAACCAGTACTTTCTCCTGATCCCGAACATCTATTAACCCTGACACAGACACAATATACTCTTATTAATAGCAAGCTTACATGAGAACATACTAACTAGTATCCAATGACTAGTTCCAGTGTTTCCCACAGATTAGAAACCTAGTTGTGGCGGAGAGGGGGGTGTGTGGTTGGGGTTGTCCGACAAGGGGGGGGGGGGGTTCGTAATAATTCCTTTGTTAATAATTTGTTAAACAGTTAATTTGTTAATAATTTGTTAAATTAAATATTAATCCAAAATGATTCACACCTTCACAAAATTAACAACAACTAACATATCATTTCTGCTTTATGCATGTAGCAACGCTAGTGCTAAACAACTATTTAACTGGTCGGCTCCAGGACGCCGGGTAAGTAGCTAGCTCCTGAGACTTCTCACCAAAAGAACAAAGGGGAACCTTTGAGTAAGGTACCTAGCGAAAAGTAGCCTAAACTTTCCTCGACTTTTAGCTGCGGCACTAATGCTGAAGGCTCGCTGATATAGCTGTCGGTCTTACTAGAACGGTGTATGTATGTATTGTTGCAAACGTGTGCTGACGTTGTGACTGTGTGCATATGTGAGAAAGACGCATGAGTGACAGAGACACGGAGGGAGAGCAGGGGAAAGGAAATGCAGATGAACGAATACGCTGCGTGTTTTAACCTAAATAGCCATTAAAATTTTTTTTTACGAAAACGCAATATGTGGCGGCCGGTGTTGATTCTGTGGCGCACCGCCACAAATTAGTCTGTGTGGGAAACACTGCTAGTTCTATTGATTAGTGAATAATGTAAGCACACAGGAAATTGCAATTTCTTCCACACTGGTTTGAGGTAAGACACACTGACATAAGACTCACCAGACAGAGCATATGTGAATTCTAGGAGTGGGGACAATGCCCGGTTGATGGACTCAAGAACATCTATATCTGTATAGGTGGGAACTTAATGTTGGGTCTTCTTGTCACAGGACTAACCCTAACCTGTGAAACAGCTTTCTCCTGCTCCAGGACTCTTTGCACCACCTTTTGATGTGATTCCCCACCTCGTGGGTGTCTCTGTGACCAACTTGTGCTGGGGTAGGTTGTGTTCTTCTTGAGCAATTGCCAGGTCCCTCTTCTTTTTCCACAAATAGGAAAAGGGACCCATCACTTTCAATACACGCTCCAGTTGCTCGATCCACCCGTTTGTCTCTAGCCACTCTCTCTAAAAGAAATCAAGAGATTAAAATAACAGGTTAAAATGTAAATAATTATATGTAACATTTAACTTAATCAGCTGATGGAAAAAATCACTTTTAGTTTAATACAATCAATTAATTACCAATGGCCAAGTGCAAACGGTGTCCAAAACATGGCAGTTGGGTCCACTTGTTGATTTGAGCAGCCATCACTACGTTCGCACCACTATCTGATGTAATACAGACCTGTCTGTCTTCACTGAGTCCCCAAGAGGCGAAAGCATCCTTTAGCCCAGTGGTTCTCAACCCCGGTCCTCAAGTACCCTCTGTCCATGTTTTACATGTTTCCCTGCTCCAACACACCTGATTCAAATGATGGGTCGTTATTTAGTTATGCAGAAGCCTGCTAACGACCATTCATTTGAATCAGGTGTGTTGGAAAAGGGAAATATCTAAAACATCCGCTGAACTGAAATAATTCGTTCAATATAATTTTTTAACACAGGACTTAATTAGAGTATATACAAAACAAGGATTCACGCCTGTACAAACATCGTAAACTAGATAGACCTAGACTAGATAGACTAGATAGATGTGACCTATATACAATTCACACTATATACAACTACTCCCATAGCTGTAGTACACATTTCACACCCTATACTACTTTTTGTTACAGCCTATTTGCGCAAAGTCTGCAACTTTTGATTCTAATGCCCTATTATTCTAATGCGCTATATCTGATTCTGATAAGGGGAGGCCTCAGGAAATGGTCCATTGATGGAGATCCTCAGGGAAGCTGCCAGGTGTTCTCCATGACGTTGATTCCTGAGGTCTGTTTTGCTATTTATTATCAATGCAGAATGCACCAATATCAAGACATTGGGAATTTCAATGTATTGCTATTCCCTGTCCATTGTTGAGAAATCCAGTTCGCAGTTTACAGAGGAAACAGGGAAAACCAGAAGAATGCTTGCATGAAGGATCAGGCAGGGGTACAGGTTGGCCCACTCATCAAACTCACTTGCCAGTAAACTCAAGCGCTCCTCCTGGTTCTTGTTCTTGAAAGATAAGGGTTTGTCATGGCATTAGTGTGTGTGTGTTGTGAACAGTCAGGGCAATTCACTCACCTTCAATATCCCAGTAAGGACATGGTTCTTGAACGAGAGCCACTCCTGAATTACTTCCTTCTCATGTTGAGGGCAACATTTTCTGGAAAGAGTCTGCAGATGAGAGATGTTCATTGTGTCGTCTGTTAAAGCAGCTGATTGTGGCCCCAAGACATGGAAGGCTCCAAGGATGTCCAGATTATGGAATATCTTTTCCAGATTTGTTTTTAGGCCAGTTATGTAATGCTGGGGACACACCACAGGATAATCGGGCCGATTTCGGCCCTTCCGACAATCCTAGGTAATGTCCCGATTATCTTGATGTTTCCGCATATTATTTTATCAGATGTTCCCTTGGTGTGAGGTGTGTTAAGAGTGACCACACACTGTAGTAAAAATCTAGGATTTTTTGTCCTCATGTTTGTGGTCTCTCGCAGTTTGAAAATCGTATAAGATTTAAAAAATTGTTTAGTGTGTCCCCAGCATAAGGGTGAATGACCTGCAATGACAAGATCTGTATCTTTTTAGGAAGAGCCTACACCCAGTTTTGATAATGGGCATCAAGGAGGAGGAGGAAACAACAACGAGGACCACTTTTTCCTTCTTCCCCTGTTCCTTCCAAAACGATGAGGGAGGAGAGGTGGGTGGTCAAGGTCTAACCCTAACCCTAACCCTAGCCCTAACCCTAAAAGGTGGGACGATTGTTCAAAATTCGGAACGCTTCACGGATTTGCGTGTCATCCTTTCGCAGGGGCCATGCTAATCTTCTCTGTATCGATCCAATTTTATTAGATGTGCTGCCGTAGCGAGCACAAGACAGGCAGCTGCACCGACCCCTATATATCCGGCACGTCACCGGTCGAGTCGTCTTGGGGCGGGGTTGAAGCGCCAGGGGGGGCGGGGTTGAAGCGCCAGGGGGGCGGGGTTGAAGCGCGAGGTGGGGCGGGGTTGAAGCGCCAGGGCCGGCCGGCCCCCCCTCCCCCCTGGCCATCCCCTCTGCCCCTCCCTCTACCCCTCCCCTCTACCCCTATCCCTACTGCAAACCCCTACCCCCTAGTCCAGTCTAGTCCAGTCTAGTCCAGTCTAGTCTCGTCGTGACCGTGGTGCAGCGCAAGGGCACTGAGGGGCCGCGCGCGCGTAGCGTGGATCAATGGGGGTCATCGCTTCTCGGCCTTTTGGCTCAGATCAAGCGTAGTTTCTGTTCTCGTCAGTTTAATATCTGATAGGTCTCCCACGGGGGGGACCGGTTCTTATCAAGCAGATTTTTGCCAACAGGGAGTCGGAACGAGGGCTCGCTCCGTCCGCTCCACGTATCGCCCCGGTATGGCAGCTCCTCTGGGGAACGGTGCACTCTTTCTAAGCCTGTCAAAGGGAAACCCTGTGGGGAGATTGAGTGAGTGAGTGAGTGAGTGAGTGAGTGAGTGAAGCATTGTTCTGTGGATTCCTGATCTAAGAGACCTTCTCCTCAACTCTGGCCTGTCCTTGTAATTCCTCACCTCTGGCTTTTCCATCTCTGGTTGACAAGGATCATGATAGAGTAGGTAAGAGTGAGTCCACCTTCCTTTTGTAACCCGTCTGCTGCCTGCCTTGTAGTAGTCGATTTCATTCATTTGCAATGTCATGTCATGTGCACTTCACGTGAACGTACGTACTTACTGGTGACCTCGTTCTTGCTCTGATTGAACCCATGGAGTCAAAGAACTAAGTGAAACTCCATTGGTATTGGCCTCATTTGGTGGTCCATGTGAATACCAACCAAGCAACCAAGCAACCATGTAACCAAGCAACCAAGCAACAGAAACGAGTGAATTGCCCCCCCAAAATCTGGAATTCCCCGGTGAGGCGAAGCCCTTTTCGTTTGGCCTGCCGTTTTCCCTCCCTTTTACTTATAAAAAAAAAAAAAAAAAAAAAAAAAAATCTTCGAGGCTGATCTAGTAGTCATAACATGTAATAACACACATGTCATCTAGGAAGCACACCAAAAGCGAGTGCTTTTGGGGGGGGGGGGGGGGGGGGGGAGGAAACAACGAGGACCACTTTTTCCTTCTTCCCCTGTTCCTTCCAAAACGATGAGGGAGGAGAGGTGGGTGGTCAAGGTCTAACCCTAACCCTAACCCTAGCCCTAGCCCTAACCCTAAAAGGTGGGACGATTGTTCAAAATTCGGAACGCTTCACGGATTTGCGTGTCATCCTTTCGCAGGGGCCATGCTAATCTTCTCTGTATCGATCCAATTTTATTAGATGTGCTGCCGTAGCGAGCACAAGACAGGCAGCTGCACCGACCCCTATATATCCGGCACGTCACCGGTCGAGTCGTCTTGGGGCGGGGTTGAAGCGCCAGGGGGGGCGGGGTTGAAGCGCCAGGGGGGCGGGGTTGAAGCGCGAGGTGGGGCGGGGTTGAAGCGCCAGGGCCGGCCGGCCCCCCCTCCCCCCTGGCCATCCCCTCTGCCCCTCCCTCTACCCCTCCCCTCTACCCCTATCCCTACTGCAAACCCCTACCCCCTAGTCCAGTCTAGTCCAGTCTAGTCCAGTCTAGTCTCGTCGTGACCGTGGTGCAGCGCAAGGGCACTGAGGGGCCGCGCGCGCGTAGCGTGGATCAATGGGGGTCATCGCTTCTCGGCCTTTTGGCTCAGATCAAGCGTAGTTTCTGTTCTCGTCAGTTTAATATCTGATAGGTCTCCCACGGGGGGGACCGGTTCTTATCAAGCAGATTTTTGCCAACAGGGAGTCGGAACGAGGGCTCGCTCCGTCCGCTCCACGTATCGCCCCGGTATGGCAGCTCCTCTGGGGAACGGTGCACTCTTTCTAAGCCTGTCAAAGGGAAACCCTGTGGGGAGATTGAGTGAGTGAGTGAGTGAGTGAGCGAGTGAAGCATTGTTCTGTGGATTCCTGATCTAAGAGACCTTCTCCTCAACTCTGGCCTGTCCTTGTAATTCCTCACCTCTGGCTTTTCCATCTCTGGTTGACAAGGATCATGATAGAGTAGGTAAGAGTGAGTCCACCTTCCTTTTGTAACCCGTCTGCTGCCTGCCTTGTAGTAGTCGATTTCATTCATTTGCAATGTCATGTCATGTGCACTTCACGTGAACGTACGTACTTACTGGTGACCTCGTTCTTGCTCTGATTGAACCCATGGAGTCAAAGAACTAAGTGAAACTCCATTGGTATTGGCCTCATTTGGTGGTCCATGTGAATACCAACCAAGCAACCAAGCAACCATGTAACCAAGCAACCAAGCAACAGAAACGAGTGAATTGCCCCCCCAAAATCTGGAATTCCCCGGTGAGGCGAAGCCCTTTTCGTTTGGCCTGCCGTTTTCCCTCCCTTTTACTTATAAAAAAAAAAAAAAAAAAAAATCTTCGAGGCTGATCTAGTAGTCATAACATGTAATAACACACATGTCATCTAGGAAGCACACCAAAAGCGAGTGCTTTTGGGGGGGGGGGGGGGGGGGGGGAGGAAACAACGAGGACCACTTTTTCCTTCTTCCCCTGTTCCTTCCAAAACGATGAGGGAGGAGAGGTGGGTGGTCAAGGTCTAACCCTAACCCTAACCCTAGCCCTAGCCCTAACCCTAAAAGGTGGGACGATTGTTCAAAATTCGGAACGCTTCACGGATTTGCGTGTCATCCTTTCGCAGGGGCCATGCTAATCTTCTCTGTATCGATCCAATTTTATTAGATGTGCTGCCGTAGCGAGCACAAGACAGGCAGCTGCACCGACCCCTATATATCCGGCACGTCACCGGTCGAGTCGTCTTGGGGCGGGGTTGAAGCGCCAGGGGGGGCGGGGTTGAAGCGCCAGGGGGGCGGGGTTGAAGCGCGAGGTGGGGCGGGGTTGAAGCGCCAGGGCCGGCCGGCCCCCCCTCCCCCCTGGCCATCCCCTCTGCCCCTCCCTCTACCCCTCCCCTCTACCCCTATCCCTACTGCAAACCCCTACCCCCTAGTCCAGTCTAGTCCAGTCTAGTCCAGTCTAGTCTCGTCGTGACCGTGGTGCAGCGCAAGGGCACTGAGGGGCCGCGCGCGCGTAGCGTGGATCAATGGGGGTCATCGCTTCTCGGCCTTTTGGCTCAGATCAAGCGTAGTTTCTGTTCTCGTCAGTTTAATATCTGATAGGTCTCCCACGGGGGGGACCGGTTCTTATCAAGCAGATTTTTGCCAACAGGGAGTCGGAACGAGGGCTCGCTCCGTCCGCTCCACGTATCGCCCCGGTATGGCAGCTCCTCTGGGGAACGGTGCACTCTTTCTAAGCCTGTCAAAGGGAAACCCTGTGGGGAGATTGAGTGAGTGAGTGAGTGAGTGAGTGAGCGAGTGAAGCATTGTTCTGTGGATTCCTGATCTAAGAGACCTTCTCCTCAACTCTGGCCTGTCCTTGTAATTCCTCACCTCTGGCTTTTCCATCTCTGGTTGACAAGGATCATGATAGAGTAGGTAAGAGTGAGTCCACCTTCCTTTTGTAACCCGTCTGCTGCCTGCCTTGTAGTAGTCGATTTCATTCATTTGCAATGTCATGTCATGTGCACTTCACGTGAACGTACGTACTTACTGGTGACCTCGTTCTTGCTCTGATTGAACCCATGGAGTCAAAGAACTAAGTGAAACTCCATTGGTATTGGCCTCATTTGGTGGTCCATGTGAATACCAACCAAGCAACCAAGCAACCATGTAACCAAGCAACCAAGCAACAGAAACGAGTGAATTGCCCCCCCAAAATCTGGAATTCCCCGGTGAGGCGAAGCCCTTTTCGTTTGGCCTGCCGTTTTCCCTCCCTTTTACTTATAAAAAAAAAAAAAAAAAAAAAATCTTCGAGGCTGATCTAGTAGTCATAACATGTAATAACACACATGTCATCTAGGAAGCACACCAAAAGCGAGTGCTTTTGGGGGGGGGGGGGGGGGGGGAGGAAACAACGAGGACCACTTTTTCCTTCTTCCCCTGTTCCTTCCAAAACGATGAGGGAGGAGAGGTGGGTGGTCAAGGTCTAACCCTAACCCTAACCCTAGCCCTAGCCCTAACCCTAAAAGGTGGGACGATTGTTCAAAATTCGGAACGCTTCACGGATTTGCGTGTCATCCTTTCGCAGGGGCCATGCTAATCTTCTCTGTATCGATCCAATTTTATTAGATGTGCTGCCGTAGCGAGCACAAGACAGGCAGCTGCACCGACCCCTATATATCCGGCACGTCACCGGTCGAGTCGTCTTGGGGCGGGGTTGAAGCGCCAGGGGGGGCGGGGTTGAAGCGCCAGGGGGGCGGGGTTGAAGCGCGAGGTGGGGCGGGGTTGAAGCGCCAGGGCCGGCCGGCCCCCCCTCCCCCCTGGCCATCCCCTCTGCCCCTCCCTCTACCCCTCCCCTCTACCCCTATCCCTACTGCAAACCCCTACCCCCTAGTCCAGTCTAGTCCAGTCTAGTCCAGTCTAGTCTCGTCGTGACCGTGGTGCAGCGCAAGGGCACTGAGGGGCCGCGCGCGCGTAGCGTGGATCAATGGGGGTCATCGCTTCTCGGCCTTTTGGCTCAGATCAAGCGTAGTTTCTGTTCTCGTCAGTTTAATATCTGATAGGTCTCCCACGGGGGGGACCGGTTCTTATCAAGCAGATTTTTGCCAACAGGGAGTCGGAACGAGGGCTCGCTCCGTCCGCTCCACGTATCGCCCCGGTATGGCAGCTCCTCTGGGGAACGGTGCACTCTTTCTAAGCCTGTCAAAGGGAAACCCTGTGGGGAGATTGAGTGAGTGAGTGAGTGAGTGAAGTGAAGCATTGTTCTGTGGATTCCTGATCTAAGAGACCTTCTCCTCAACTCTGGCCTGTCCTTGTAATTCCTCACCTCTGGCTTTTCCATCTCTGGTTGACAAGGATCATGATAGAGTAGGTAAGAGTGAGTCCACCTTCCTTTTGTAACCCGTCTGCTGCCTGCCTTGTAGTAGTCGATTTCATTCATTTGCAATGTCATGTCATGTGCACTTCACGTGAACGTACGTACTTACTGGTGACCTCGTTCTTGCTCTGATTGAACCCATGGAGTCAAAGAACTAAGTGAAACTCCATTGGTATTGGCCTCATTTGGTGGTCCATGTGAATACCAACCAAGCAACCAAGCAACCATGTAACCAAGCAACCAAGCAACAGAAACGAGTGAATTGCCCCCCCAAAATCTGGAATTCCCCGGTGAGGCGAAGCCCTTTTCGTTTGGCCTGCCGTTTTCCCTCCCTTTTACTTATAAAAAAAAAAAAAAAAAAAAAATCTTCGAGGCTGATCTAGTAGTCATAACATGTAATAACACACATGTCATCTAGGAAGCACACCAAAAGCGAGTGCTTTTGGGGGGGGGGGGGGGGGGGGAGGAAACAACGAGGACCACTTTTTCCTTCTTCCCCTGTTCCTTCCAAAACGATGAGGGAGGAGAGGTGGGTGGTCAAGGTCTAACCCTAACCCTAACCCTAGCCCTAGCCCTAACCCTAAAAGGTGGGACGATTGTTCAAAATTCGGAACGCTTCACGGATTTGCGTGTCATCCTTTCGCAGGGGCCATGCTAATCTTCTCTGTATCGATCCAATTTTATTAGATGTGCTGCCGTAGCGAGCACAAGACAGGCAGCTGCACCGACCCCTATATATCCGGCACGTCACCGGTCGAGTCGTCTTGGGGCGGGGTTGAAGCGCCAGGGGGGGCGGGGTTGAAGCGCCAGGGGGGCGGGGTTGAAGCGCGAGGTGGGGCGGGGTTGAAGCGCCAGGGCCGGCCGGCCCCCCCTCCCCCCTGGCCATCCCCTCTGCCCCTCCCTCTACCCCTCCCCTCTACCCCTATCCCTACTGCAAACCCCTACCCCCTAGTCCAGTCTAGTCCAGTCTAGTCCAGTCTAGTCTCGTCGTGACCGTGGTGCAGCGCAAGGGCACTGAGGGGCCGCGCGCGCGTAGCGTGGATCAATGGGGGTCATCGCTTCTCGGCCTTTTGGCTCAGATCAAGCGTAGTTTCTGTTCTCGTCAGTTTAATATCTGATAGGTCTCCCACGGGGGGGACCGGTTCTTATCAAGCAGATTTTTGCCAACAGGGAGTCGGAACGAGGGCTCGCTCCGTCCGCTCCACGTATCGCCCCGGTATGGCAGCTCCTCTGGGGAACGGTGCACTCTTTCTAAGCCTGTCAAAGGGAAACCCTGTGGGGAGATTGAGTGAGTGAGTGAGTGAGTGAGTGAGCGAGTGAAGCATTGTTCTGTGGATTCCTGATCTAAGAGACCTTCTCCTCAACTCTGGCCTGTCCTTGTAATTCCTCACCTCTGGCTTTTCCATCTCTGGTTGACAAGGATCATGATAGAGTAGGTAAGAGTGAGTCCACCTTCCTTTTGTAACCCGTCTGCTGCCTGCCTTGTAGTAGTCGATTTCATTCATTTGCAATGTCATGTCATGTGCACTTCACGTGAACGTACGTACTTACTGGTGACCTCGTTCTTGCTCTGATTGAACCCATGGAGTCAAAGAACTAAGTGAAACTCCATTGGTATTGGCCTCATTTGGTGGTCCATGTGAATACCAACCAAGCAACCAAGCAACCATGTAACCAAGCAACCAAGCAACAGAAACGAGTGAATTGCCCCCCCAAAATCTGGAATTCCCCGGTGAGGCGAAGCCCTTTTCGTTTGGCCTGCCGTTTTCCCTCCCTTTTACTTATAAAAAAAAAAAAAAAAAAAAATCTTCGAGGCTGATCTAGTAGTCATAACATGTAATAACACACATGTCATCTAGGAAGCACACCAAAAGCGAGTGCTTTTGGGGGGGGGGGGGGGGGGGGGGAGGAAACAACGAGGACCACTTTTTCCTTCTTCCCCTGTTCCTTCCAAAACGATGAGGGAGGAGAGGTGGGTGGTCAAGGTCTAACCCTAACCCTAACCCTAGCCCTAGCCCTAGCCCTAACCCTAAAAGGTGGGACGATTGTTCAAAATTCGGAACGCTTCACGGATTTGCGTGTCATCCTTTCGCAGGGGCCATGCTAATCTTCTCTGTATCGATCCAATTTTATTAGATGTGCTGCCGTAGCGAGCACAAGACAGGCAGCTGCACCGACCCCTATATATCCGGCACGTCACCGGTCGAGTCGTCTTGGGGCGGGGTTGAAGCGCCAGGGGGGGCGGGGTTGAAGCGCCAGGGGGGCGGGGTTGAAGCGCGAGGTGGGGCGGGGTTGAAGCGCCAGGGCCGGCCGGCCCCCCCTCCCCCCTGGCCATCCCCTCTGCCCCTCCCTCTACCCCTCCCCTCTACCCCTATCCCTACTGCAAACCCCTACCCCCTAGTCCAGTCTAGTCCAGTCTAGTCCAGTCTAGTCTCGTCGTGACCGTGGTGCAGCGCAAGGGCACTGAGGGGCCGCGCGCGCGTAGCGTGGATCAATGGGGGTCATCGCTTCTCGGCCTTTTGGCTCAGATCAAGCGTAGTTTCTGTTCTCGTCAGTTTAATATCTGATAGGTCTCCCACGGGGGGGACCGGTTCTTATCAAGCAGATTTTTGCCAACAGGGAGTCGGAACGAGGGCTCGCTCCGTCCGCTCCACGTATCGCCCCGGTATGGCAGCTCCTCTGGGGAACGGTGCACTCTTTCTAAGCCTGTCAAAGGGAAACCCTGTGGGGAGATTGAGTGAGTGAGTGAGTGAGTGAAGCGAGTGAAGCATTGTTCTGTGGATTCCTGATCTAAGAGACCTTCTCCTCAACTCTGGCCTGTCCTTGTAATTCCTCACCTCTGGCTTTTCCATCTCTGGTTGACAAGGATCATGATAGAGTAGGTAAGAGTGAGTCCACCTTCCTTTTGTAACCCGTCTGCTGCCTGCCTTGTAGTAGTCGATTTCATTCATTTGCAATGTCATGTCATGTGCACTTCACGTGAACGTACGTACTTACTGGTGACCTCGTTCTTGCTCTGATTGAACCCATGGAGTCAAAGAACTAAGTGAAACTCCATTGGTATTGGCCTCATTTGGTGGTCCATGTGAATACCAACCAAGCAACCAAGCAACCATGTAACCAAGCAACCAAGCAACAGAAACGAGTGAATTGCCCCCCCAAAATCTGGAATTCCCCGGTGAGGCGAAGCCCTTTTCGTTTGGCCTGCCGTTTTCCCTCCCTTTTACTTATAAAAAAAAAAAAAAAAAAAAATCTTCGAGGCTGATCTAGTAGTCATAACATGTAATAACACACATGTCATCTAGGAAGCACACCAAAAGCGAGTGCTTTTGGGGGGGGGGGGGGGGGGGGGAGGAAACAACGAGGACCACTTTTTCCTTCTTCCCCTGTTCCTTCCAAAACGATGAGGGAGGAGAGGTGGGTGGTCAAGGTCTAACCCTAACCCTAACCCTAGCCCTAGCCCTAACCCTAAAAGGTGGGACGATTGTTCAAAATTCGGAACGCTTCACGGATTTGCGTGTCATCCTTTCGCAGGGGCCATGCTAATCTTCTCTGTATCGATCCAATTTTATTAGATGTGCTGCCGTAGCGAGCACAAGACAGGCAGCTGCACCGACCCCTATATATCCGGCACGTCACCGGTCGAGTCGTCTTGGGGCGGGGTTGAAGCGCCAGGGGGGGCGGGGTTGAAGCGCCAGGGGGGCGGGGTTGAAGCGCGAGGTGGGGCGGGGTTGAAGCGCCAGGGCCGGCCGGCCCCCCCTCCCCCCTGGCCATCCCCTCTGCCCCTCCCTCTACCCCTCCCCTCTACCCCTATCCCTACTGCAAACCCCTACCCCCTAGTCCAGTCTAGTCCAGTCTAGTCCAGTCTAGTCTCGTCGTGACCGTGGTGCAGCGCAAGGGCACTGAGGGGCCGCGCGCGCGTAGCGTGGATCAATGGGGGTCATCGCTTCTCGGCCTTTTGGCTCAGATCAAGCGTAGTTTCTGTTCTCGTCAGTTTAATATCTGATAGGTCTCCCACGGGGGGGACCGGTTCTTATCAAGCAGATTTTTGCCAACAGGGAGTCGGAACGAGGGCTCGCTCCGTCCGCTCCACGTATCGCCCCGGTATGGCAGCTCCTCTGGGGAACGGTGCACTCTTTCTAAGCCTGTCAAAGGGAAACCCTGTGGGGAGATTGAGTGAGTGAGTGAGTGAGTGAGTGAAGCATTGTTCTGTGGATTCCTGATCTAAGAGACCTTCTCCTCAACTCTGGCCTGTCCTTGTAATTCCTCACCTCTGGCTTTTCCATCTCTGGTTGACAAGGATCATGATAGAGTAGGTAAGAGTGAGTCCACCTTCCTTTTGTAACCCGTCTGCTGCCTGCCTTGTAGTAGTCGATTTCATTCATTTGCAATGTCATGTCATGTGCACTTCACGTGAACGTACGTACTTACTGGTGACCTCGTTCTTGCTCTGATTGAACCCATGGAGTCAAAGAACTAAGTGAAACTCCATTGGTATTGGCCTCATTTGGTGGTCCATGTGAATACCAACCAAGCAACCAAGCAACCATGTAACCAAGCAACCAAGCAACAGAAACGAGTGAATTGCCCCCCCAAAATCTGGAATTCCCCGGTGAGGCGAAGCCCTTTTCGTTTGGCCTGCCGTTTTCCCTCCCTTTTACTTATAAAAAAAAAAAAAAAAAAAATCTTCGAGGCTGATCTAGTAGTCATAACATGTAATAACACACATGTCATCTAGGAAGCACACCAAAAGCGAGTGCTTTTGGGGGGGGGGGGGGGGGGGGGAGGAAACAACGAGGACCACTTTTTCCTTCTTCCCCTGTTCCTTCCAAAACGATGAGGGAGGAGAGGTGGGTGGTCAAGGTCTAACCCTAACCCTAACCCTAGCCCTAGCCCTAACCCTAAAAGGTGGGACGATTGTTCAAAATTCGGAACGCTTCACGGATTTGCGTGTCATCCTTTCGCAGGGGCCATGCTAATCTTCTCTGTATCGATCCAATTTTATTAGATGTGCTGCCGTAGCGAGCACAAGACAGGCAGCTGCACCGACCCCTATATATCCGGCACGTCACCGGTCGAGTCGTCTTGGGGCGGGGTTGAAGCGCCAGGGGGGGCGGGGTTGAAGCGCCAGGGGGGCGGGGTTGAAGCGCGAGGTGGGGCGGGGTTGAAGCGCCAGGGCCGGCCGGCCCCCCCTCCCCCCTGGCCATCCCCTCTGCCCCTCCCTCTACCCCTCCCCTCTACCCCTATCCCTACTGCAAACCCCTACCCCCTAGTCCAGTCTAGTCCAGTCTAGTCCAGTCTAGTCTCGTCGTGACCGTGGTGCAGCGCAAGGGCACTGAGGGGCCGCGCGCGCGTAGCGTGGATCAATGGGGGTCATCGCTTCTCGGCCTTTTGGCTCAGATCAAGCGTAGTTTCTGTTCTCGTCAGTTTAATATCTGATAGGTCTCCCACGGGGGGGACCGGTTCTTATCAAGCAGATTTTTGCCAACAGGGAGTCGGAACGAGGGCTCGCTCCGTCCGCTCCACGTATCGCCCCGGTATGGCAGCTCCTCTGGGGAACGGTGCACTCTTTCTAAGCCTGTCAAAGGGAAACCCTGTGGGGAGATTGAGTGAGTGAGTGAGTGAGTGAGTGAGCGAGTGAAGCATTGTTCTGTGGATTCCTGATCTAAGAGACCTTCTCCTCAACTCTGGCCTGTCCTTGTAATTCCTCACCTCTGGCTTTTCCATCTCTGGTTGACAAGGATCATGATAGAGTAGGTAAGAGTGAGTCCACCTTCCTTTTGTAACCCGTCTGCTGCCTGCCTTGTAGTAGTCGATTTCATTCATTTGCAATGTCATGTCATGTGCACTTCACGTGAACGTACGTACTTACTGGTGACCTCGTTCTTGCTCTGATTGAACCCATGGAGTCAAAGAACTAAGTGAAACTCCATTGGTATTGGCCTCATTTGGTGGTCCATGTGAATACCAACCAAGCAACCAAGCAACCATGTAACCAAGCAACCAAGCAACAGAAACGAGTGAATTGCCCCCCCAAAATCTGGAATTCCCCGGTGAGGCGAAGCCCTTTTCGTTTGGCCTGCCGTTTTCCCTCCCTTTTACTTATAAAAAAAAAAAAAAAAAAAAATAATCTTCGAGGCTGATCTAGTAGTCATAACATGTAATAACACACATGTCATCTAGGAAGCACACCAAAAGCGAGTGCTTTTGGGGGGGGGGGGGGGGGGGGGAGGAAACAACGAGGACCACTTTTTCCTTCTTCCCCTGTTCCTTCCAAAACGATGAGGGAGGAGAGGTGGGTGGTCAAGGTCTAACCCTAACCCTAACCCTAGCCCTAGCCCTAACCCTAAAAGGTGGGACGATTGTTCAAAATTCGGAACGCTTCACGGATTTGCGTGTCATCCTTTCGCAGGGGCCATGCTAATCTTCTCTGTATCGATCCAATTTTATTAGATGTGCTGCCGTAGCGAGCACAAGACAGGCAGCTGCACCGACCCCTATATATCCGGCACGTCACCGGTCGAGTCGTCTTGGGGCGGGGTTGAAGCGCCAGGGGGGGCGGGGTTGAAGCGCCAGGGGGGCGGGGTTGAAGCGCGAGGTGGGGCGGGGTTGAAGCGCCAGGGCCGGCCGGCCCCCCCTCCCCCCTGGCCATCCCCTCTGCCCCTCCCTCTACCCCTCCCCTCTACCCCTATCCCTACTGCAAACCCCTACCCCCTAGTCCAGTCTAGTCCAGTCTAGTCCAGTCTAGTCTCGTCGTGACCGTGGTGCAGCGCAAGGGCACTGAGGGGCCGCGCGCGCGTAGCGTGGATCAATGGGGGTCATCGCTTCTCGGCCTTTTGGCTCAGATCAAGCGTAGTTTCTGTTCTCGTCAGTTTAATATCTGATAGGTCTCCCACGGGGGGGACCGGTTCTTATCAAGCAGATTTTTGCCAACAGGGAGTCGGAACGAGGGCTCGCTCCGTCCGCTCCACGTATCGCCCCGGTATGGCAGCTCCTCTGGGGAACGGTGCACTCTTTCTAAGCCTGTCAAAGGGAAACCCTGTGGGGAGATTGAGTGAGTGAGTGAGTGAGTGAAGCGAGTGAAGCATTGTTCTGTGGATTCCTGATCTAAGAGACCTTCTCCTCAACTCTGGCCTGTCCTTGTAATTCCTCACCTCTGGCTTTTCCATCTCTGGTTGACAAGGATCATGATAGAGTAGGTAAGAGTGAGTCCACCTTCCTTTTGTAACCCGTCTGCTGCCTGCCTTGTAGTAGTCGATTTCATTCATTTGCAATGTCATGTCATGTGCACTTCACGTGAACGTACGTACTTACTGGTGACCTCGTTCTTGCTCTGATTGAACCCATGGAGTCAAAGAACTAAGTGAAACTCCATTGGTATTGGCCTCATTTGGTGGTCCATGTGAATACCAACCAAGCAACCAAGCAACCATGTAACCAAGCAACCAAGCAACAGAAACGAGTGAATTGCCCCCCCAAAATCTGGAATTCCCCGGTGAGGCGAAGCCCTTTTCGTTTGGCCTGCCGTTTTCCCTCCCTTTTACTTATAAAAAAAAAAAAAAAAAAAAAATCTTCGAGGCTGATCTAGTAGTCATAACATGTAATAACACACATGTCATCTAGGAAGCACACCAAAAGCGAGTGCTTTTGGGGGGGGGGGGGGGGGGGGAGGAAACAACGAGGACCACTTTTTCCTTCTTCCCCTGTTCCTTCCAAAACGATGAGGGAGGAGAGGTGGGTGGTCAAGGTCTAACCCTAACCCTAACCCTAGCCCTAGCCCTAACCCTAAAAGGTGGGACGATTGTTCAAAATTCGGAACGCTTCACGGATTTGCGTGTCATCCTTTCGCAGGGGCCATGCTAATCTTCTCTGTATCGATCCAATTTTATTAGATGTGCTGCCGTAGCGAGCACAAGACAGGCAGCTGCACCGACCCCTATATATCCGGCACGTCACCGGTCGAGTCGTCTTGGGGCGGGGTTGAAGCGCCAGGGGGGGCGGGGTTGAAGCGCCAGGGGGGCGGGGTTGAAGCGCGAGGTGGGGCGGGGTTGAAGCGCCAGGGCCGGCCGGCCCCCCCTCCCCCCTGGCCATCCCCTCTGCCCCTCCCTCTACCCCTCCCCTCTACCCCTATCCCTACTGCAAACCCCTACCCCCTAGTCCAGTCTAGTCCAGTCTAGTCCAGTCTAGTCTCGTCGTGACCGTGGTGCAGCGCAAGGGCACTGAGGGGCCGCGCGCGCGTAGCGTGGATCAATGGGGGTCATCGCTTCTCGGCCTTTTGGCTCAGATCAAGCGTAGTTTCTGTTCTCGTCAGTTTAATATCTGATAGGTCTCCCACGGGGGGGACCGGTTCTTATCAAGCAGATTTTTGCCAACAGGGAGTCGGAACGAGGGCTCGCTCCGTCCGCTCCACGTATCGCCCCGGTATGGCAGCTCCTCTGGGGAACGGTGCACTCTTTCTAAGCCTGTCAAAGGGAAACCCTGTGGGGAGATTGAGTGAGTGAGTGAGTGAGTGAAGCGAGTGAAGCATTGTTCTGTGGATTCCTGATCTAAGAGACCTTCTCCTCAACTCTGGCCTGTCCTTGTAATTCCTCACCTCTGGCTTTTCCATCTCTGGTTGACAAGGATCATGATAGAGTAGGTAAGAGTGAGTCCACCTTCCTTTTGTAACCCGTCTGCTGCCTGCCTTGTAGTAGTCGATTTCATTCATTTGCAATGTCATGTCATGTGCACTTCACGTGAACGTACGTACTTACTGGTGACCTCGTTCTTGCTCTGATTGAACCCATGGAGTCAAAGAACTAAGTGAAACTCCATTGGTATTGGCCTCATTTGGTGGTCCATGTGAATACCAACCAAGCAACCAAGCAACCATGTAACCAAGCAACCAAGCAACAGAAACGAGTGAATTGCCCCCCCAAAATCTGGAATTCCCCGGTGAGGCGAAGCCCTTTTCGTTTGGCCTGCCGTTTTCCCTCCCTTTTACTTATAAAAAAAAAAAAAAAAAAAAAATCTTCGAGGCTGATCTAGTAGTCATAACATGTAATAACACACATGTCATCTAGGAAGCACACCAAAAGCGAGTGCTTTTGGGGGGGGGGGGGGGGGGGAGGAAACAACGAGGACCACTTTTTCCTTCTTCCCCTGTTCCTTCCAAAACGATGAGGGAGGAGAGGTGGGTGGTCAAGGTCTAACCCTAACCCTAACCCTAGCCCTAGCCCTAACCCTAAAAGGTGGGACGATTGTTCAAAATTCGGAACGCTTCACGGATTTGCGTGTCATCCTTTCGCAGGGGCCATGCTAATCTTCTCTGTATCGATCCAATTTTATTAGATGTGCTGCCGTAGCGAGCACAAGACAGGCAGCTGCACCGACCCCTATATATCCGGCACGTCACCGGTCGAGTCGTCTTGGGGCGGGGTTGAAGCGCCAGGGGGGGCGGGGTTGAAGCGCCAGGGGGGCGGGGTTGAAGCGCGAGGTGGGGCGGGGTTGAAGCGCCAGGGCCGGCCGGCCCCCCCTCCCCCCTGGCCATCCCCTCTGCCCCTCCCTCTACCCCTCCCCTCTACCCCTATCCCTACTGCAAACCCCTACCCCCTAGTCCAGTCTAGTCCAGTCTAGTCCAGTCTAGTCTCGTCGTGACCGTGGTGCAGCGCAAGGGCACTGAGGGGCCGCGCGCGCGTAGCGTGGATCAATGGGGGTCATCGCTTCTCGGCCTTTTGGCTCAGATCAAGCGTAGTTTCTGTTCTCGTCAGTTTAATATCTGATAGGTCTCCCACGGGGGGGACCGGTTCTTATCAAGCAGATTTTTGCCAACAGGGAGTCGGAACGAGGGCTCGCTCCGTCCGCTCCACGTATCGCCCCGGTATGGCAGCTCCTCTGGGGAACGGTGCACTCTTTCTAAGCCTGTCAAAGGGAAACCCTGTGGGGAGATTGAGTGAGTGAGTGAGTGAGTGAGCGAGTGAAGCATTGTTCTGTGGATTCCTGATCTAAGAGACCTTCTCCTCAACTCTGGCCTGTCCTTGTAATTCCTCACCTCTGGCTTTTCCATCTCTGGTTGACAAGGATCATGATAGAGTAGGTAAGAGTGAGTCCACCTTCCTTTTGTAACCCGTCTGCTGCCTGCCTTGTAGTAGTCGATTTCATTCATTTGCAATGTCATGTCATGTGCACTTCACGTGAACGTACGTACTTACTGGTGACCTCGTTCTTGCTCTGATTGAACCCATGGAGTCAAAGAACTAAGTGAAACTCCATTGGTATTGGCCTCATTTGGTGGTCCATGTGAATACCAACCAAGCAACCAAGCAACCATGTAACCAAGCAACCAAGCAACAGAAACGAGTGAATTGCCCCCCCAAAATCTGGAATTCCCCGGTGAGGCGAAGCCCTTTTCGTTTGGCCTGCCGTTTTCCCTCCCTTTTACTTATAAAAAAAAAAAAAAAAAAAAATCTTCGAGGCTGATCTAGTAGTCATAACATGTAATAACACACATGTCATCTAGGAAGCACACCAAAAGCGAGTGCTTTTGGGGGGGGGGGGGGGGGGGGGAGGAAACAACGAGGACCACTTTTTCCTTCTTCCCCTGTTCCTTCCAAAACGATGAGGGAGGAGAGGTGGGTGGTCAAGGTCTAACCCTAACCCTAACCCTAGCCCTAACCCTAAAAGGTGGGACGATTGTTCAAAATTCGGAACGCTTCACGGATTTGCGTGTCATCCTTTCGCAGGGGCCATGCTAATCTTCTCTGTATCGATCCAATTTTATTAGATGTGCTGCCGTAGCGAGCACAAGACAGGCAGCTGCACCGACCCCTATATATCCGGCACGTCACCGGTCGAGTCGTCTTGGGGCGGGGTTGAAGCGCCAGGGGGGGCGGGGTTGAAGCGCCAGGGGGGCGGGGTTGAAGCGCGAGGTGGGGCGGGGTTGAAGCGCCAGGGCCGGCCGGCCCCCCCTCCCCCCTGGCCATCCCCTCTGCCCCTCCCTCTACCCCTCCCCTCTACCCCTATCCCTACTGCAAACCCCTACCCCCTAGTCCAGTCTAGTCCAGTCTAGTCCAGTCTAGTCTCGTCGTGACCGTGGTGCAGCGCAAGGGCACTGAGGGGCCGCGCGCGCGTAGCGTGGATCAATGGGGGTCATCGCTTCTCGGCCTTTTGGCTCAGATCAAGCGTAGTTTCTGTTCTCGTCAGTTTAATATCTGATAGGTCTCCCACGGGGGGGACCGGTTCTTATCAAGCAGATTTTTGCCAACAGGGAGTCGGAACGAGGGCTCGCTCCGTCCGCTCCACGTATCGCCCCGGTATGGCAGCTCCTCTGGGGAACGGTGCACTCTTTCTAAGCCTGTCAAAGGGAAACCCTGTGGGGAGATTGAGTGAGTGAGTGAGTGAGTGAGCGAGTGAAGCATTGTTCTGTGGATTCCTGATCTAAGAGACCTTCTCCTCAACTCTGGCCTGTCCTTGTAATTCCTCACCTCTGGCTTTTCCATCTCTGGTTGACAAGGATCATGATAGAGTAGGTAAGAGTGAGTCCACCTTCCTTTTGTAACCCGTCTGCTGCCTGCCTTGTAGTAGTCGATTTCATTCATTTGCAATGTCATGTCATGTGCACTTCACGTGAACGTACGTACTTACTGGTGACCTCGTTCTTGCTCTGATTGAACCCATGGAGTCAAAGAACTAAGTGAAACTCCATTGGTATTGGCCTCATTTGGTGGTCCATGTGAATACCAACCAAGCAACCAAGCAACCATGTAACCAAGCAACCAAGCAACAGAAACGAGTGAATTGCCCCCCCAAAATCTGGAATTCCCCGGTGAGGCGAAGCCCTTTTCGTTTGGCCTGCCGTTTTCCCTCCCTTTTACTTATAAAAAAAAAAAAAAAAAAAAAATAAAAATCTTCGAGGCTGATCTAGTAGTCATAACATGTAATAACACACATGTCATCTAGGAAGCACACCAAAAGCGAGTGCTTTTGGGGGGGGGGGGGGGGGGGGGAGGAAACAACGAGGACCACTTTTTCCTTCTTCCCCTGTTCCTTCCAAAACGATGAGGGAGGAGAGGTGGGTGGTCAAGGTCTAACCCTAACCCTAACCCTAGCCCTAGCCCTAACCCTAAAAGGTGGGACGATTGTTCAAAATTCGGAACGCTTCACGGATTTGCGTGTCATCCTTTCGCAGGGGCCATGCTAATCTTCTCTGTATCGATCCAATTTTATTAGATGTGCTGCCGTAGCGAGCACAAGACAGGCAGCTGCACCGACCCCTATATATCCGGCACGTCACCGGTCGAGTCGTCTTGGGGCGGGGTTGAAGCGCCAGGGGGGGCGGGGTTGAAGCGCCAGGGGGGCGGGGTTGAAGCGCGAGGTGGGGCGGGGTTGAAGCGCCAGGGCCGGCCGGCCCCCCCTCCCCCCTGGCCATCCCCTCTGCCCCTCCCTCTACCCCTCCCCTCTACCCCTATCCCTACTGCAAACCCCTACCCCCTAGTCCAGTCTAGTCCAGTCTAGTCCAGTCTAGTCTCGTCGTGACCGTGGTGCAGCGCAAGGGCACTGAGGGGCCGCGCGCGCGTAGCGTGGATCAATGGGGGTCATCGCTTCTCGGCCTTTTGGCTCAGATCAAGCGTAGTTTCTGTTCTCGTCAGTTTAATATCTGATAGGTCTCCCACGGGGGGGACCGGTTCTTATCAAGCAGATTTTTGCCAACAGGGAGTCGGAACGAGGGCTCGCTCCGTCCGCTCCACGTATCGCCCCGGTATGGCAGCTCCTCTGGGGAACGGTGCACTCTTTCTAAGCCTGTCAAAGGGAAACCCTGTGGGGAGATTGAGTGAGTGAGTGAGTGAGTGAGCGAGTGAAGCATTGTTCTGTGGATTCCTGATCTAAGAGACCTTCTCCTCAACTCTGGCCTGTCCTTGTAATTCCTCACCTCTGGCTTTTCCATCTCTGGTTGACAAGGATCATGATAGAGTAGGTAAGAGTGAGTCCACCTTCCTTTTGTAACCCGTCTGCTGCCTGCCTTGTAGTAGTCGATTTCATTCATTTGCAATGTCATGTCATGTGCACTTCACGTGAACGTACGTACTTACTGGTGACCTCGTTCTTGCTCTGATTGAACCCATGGAGTCAAAGAACTAAGTGAAACTCCATTGGTATTGGCCTCATTTGGTGGTCCATGTGAATACCAACCAAGCAACCAAGCAACCATGTAACCAAGCAACCAAGCAACAGAAACGAGTGAATTGCCCCCCCAAAATCTGGAATTCCCCGGTGAGGCGAAGCCCTTTTCGTTTGGCCTGCCGTTTTCCCTCCCTTTTACTTATAAAAAAAAAAAAAAAAAAAAATCTTCGAGGCTGATCTAGTAGTCATAACATGTAATAACACACATGTCATCTAGGAAGCACACCAAAAGCGAGTGCTTTTGGGGGGGGGGGGGGGGGGGGGAGGAAACAACGAGGACCACTTTTTCCTTCTTCCCCTGTTCCTTCCAAAACGATGAGGGAGGAGAGGTGGGTGGTCAAGGTCTAACCCTAACCCTAACCCTAGCCCTAGCCCTAACCCTAAAAGGTGGGACGATTGTTCAAAATTCGGAACGCTTCACGGATTTGCGTGTCATCCTTTCGCAGGGGCCATGCTAATCTTCTCTGTATCGATCCAATTTTATTAGATGTGCTGCCGTAGCGAGCACAAGACAGGCAGCTGCACCGACCCCTATATATCCGGCACGTCACCGGTCGAGTCGTCTTGGGGCGGGGTTGAAGCGCCAGGGGGGGCGGGGTTGAAGCGCCAGGGGGGCGGGGTTGAAGCGCGAGGTGGGGCGGGGTTGAAGCGCCAGGGCCGGCCGGCCCCCCCTCCCCCCTGGCCATCCCCTCTGCCCCTCCCTCTACCCCTCCCCTCTACCCCTATCCCTACTGCAAACCCCTACCCCCTAGTCCAGTCTAGTCCAGTCTAGTCCAGTCTAGTCTCGTCGTGACCGTGGTGCAGCGCAAGGGCACTGAGGGGCCGCGCGCGCGTAGCGTGGATCAATGGGGGTCATCGCTTCTCGGCCTTTTGGCTCAGATCAAGCGTAGTTTCTGTTCTCGTCAGTTTAATATCTGATAGGTCTCCCACGGGGGGGACCGGTTCTTATCAAGCAGATTTTTGCCAACAGGGAGTCGGAACGAGGGCTCGCTCCGTCCGCTCCACGTATCGCCCCGGTATGGCAGCTCCTCTGGGGAACGGTGCACTCTTTCTAAGCCTGTCAAAGGGAAACCCTGTGGGGAGATTGAGTGAGTGAGTGAGTGAGTGAGTGAGCGAGTGAAGCATTGTTCTGTGGATTCCTGATCTAAGAGACCTTCTCCTCAACTCTGGCCTGTCCTTGTAATTCCTCACCTCTGGCTTTTCCATCTCTGGTTGACAAGGATCATGATAGAGTAGGTAAGAGTGAGTCCACCTTCCTTTTGTAACCCGTCTGCTGCCTGCCTTGTAGTAGTCGATTTCATTCATTTGCAATGTCATGTCATGTGCACTTCACGTGAACGTACGTACTTACTGGTGACCTCGTTCTTGCTCTGATTGAACCCATGGAGTCAAAGAACTAAGTGAAACTCCATTGGTATTGGCCTCATTTGGTGGTCCATGTGAATACCAACCAAGCAACCAAGCAACCATGTAACCAAGCAACCAAGCAACAGAAACGAGTGAATTGCCCCCCCAAAATCTGGAATTCCCCGGTGAGGCGAAGCCCTTTTCGTTTGGCCTGCCGTTTTCCCTCCCTTTTACTTATAAAAAAAAAAAAAAAAAAAAATCTTCGAGGCTGATCTAGTAGTCATAACATGTAATAACACACATGTCATCTAGGAAGCACACCAAAAGCGAGTGCTTTTGGGGGGGGGGGGGGGGGGGGGAGGAAACAACGAGGACCACTTTTTCCTTCTTCCCCTGTTCCTTCCAAAACGATGAGGGAGGAGAGGTGGGTGGTCAAGGTCTAACCCTAACCCTAACCCTAGCCCTAGCCCTAACCCTAAAAGGTGGGACGATTGTTCAAAATTCGGAACGCTTCACGGATTTGCGTGTCATCCTTTCGCAGGGGCCATGCTAATCTTCTCTGTATCGATCCAATTTTATTAGATGTGCTGCCGTAGCGAGCACAAGACAGGCAGCTGCACCGACCCCTATATATCCGGCACGTCACCGGTCGAGTCGTCTTGGGGCGGGGTTGAAGCGCCAGGGGGGGCGGGGTTGAAGCGCCAGGGGGGCGGGGTTGAAGCGCGAGGTGGGGCGGGGTTGAAGCGCCAGGGCCGGCCGGCCCCCCCTCCCCCCTGGCCATCCCCTCTGCCCCTCCCTCTACCCCTCCCCTCTACCCCTATCCCTACTGCAAACCCCTACCCCCTAGTCCAGTCTAGTCCAGTCTAGTCCAGTCTAGTCTCGTCGTGACCGTGGTGCAGCGCAAGGGCACTGAGGGGCCGCGCGCGCGTAGCGTGGATCAATGGGGGTCATCGCTTCTCGGCCTTTTGGCTCAGATCAAGCGTAGTTTCTGTTCTCGTCAGTTTAATATCTGATAGGTCTCCCACGGGGGGGACCGGTTCTTATCAAGCAGATTTTTGCCAACAGGGAGTCGGAACGAGGGCTCGCTCCGTCCGCTCCACGTATCGCCCCGGTATGGCAGCTCCTCTGGGGAACGGTGCACTCTTTCTAAGCCTGTCAAAGGGAAACCCTGTGGGGAGATTGAGTGAGTGAGTGAGTGAGTGAGCGAGTGAAGCATTGTTCTGTGGATTCCTGATCTAAGAGACCTTCTCCTCAACTCTGGCCTGTCCTTGTAATTCCTCACCTCTGGCTTTTCCATCTCTGGTTGACAAGGATCATGATAGAGTAGGTAAGAGTGAGTCCACCTTCCTTTTGTAACCCGTCTGCTGCCTGCCTTGTAGTAGTCGATTTCATTCATTTGCAATGTCATGTCATGTGCACTTCACGTGAACGTACGTACTTACTGGTGACCTCGTTCTTGCTCTGATTGAACCCATGGAGTCAAAGAACTAAGTGAAACTCCATTGGTATTGGCCTCATTTGGTGGTCCATGTGAATACCAACCAAGCAACCAAGCAACCATGTAACCAAGCAACCAAGCAACAGAAACGAGTGAATTGCCCCCCCAAAATCTGGAATTCCCCGGTGAGGCGAAGCCCTTTTCGTTTGGCCTGCCGTTTTCCCTCCCTTTTACTTATAAAAAAAAAAAAAAAAAAAAATCTTCGAGGCTGATCTAGTAGTCATAACATGTAATAACACACATGTCATCTAGGAAGCACACCAAAAGCGAGTGCTTTTGGGGGGGGGGGGGGGGGGGAGGAAACAACGAGGACCACTTTTTCCTTCTTCCCCTGTTCCTTCCAAAACGATGAGGGAGGAGAGGTGGGTGGTCAAGGTCTAACCCTAACCCTAACCCTAGCCCTAGCCCTAACCCTAAAAGGTGGGACGATTGTTCAAAATTCGGAACGCTTCACGGATTTGCGTGTCATCCTTTCGCAGGGGCCATGCTAATCTTCTCTGTATCGATCCAATTTTATTAGATGTGCTGCCGTAGCGAGCACAAGACAGGCAGCTGCACCGACCCCTATATATCCGGCACGTCACCGGTCGAGTCGTCTTGGGGCGGGGTTGAAGCGCCAGGGGGGGCGGGGTTGAAGCGCCAGGGGGGCGGGGTTGAAGCGCGAGGTGGGGCGGGGTTGAAGCGCCAGGGCCGGCCGGCCCCCCCTCCCCCCTGGCCATCCCCTCTGCCCCTCCCTCTACCCCTCCCCTCTACCCCTATCCCTACTGCAAACCCCTACCCCCTAGTCCAGTCTAGTCCAGTCTAGTCCAGTCTAGTCTCGTCGTGACCGTGGTGCAGCGCAAGGGCACTGAGGGGCCGCGCGCGCGTAGCGTGGATCAATGGGGGTCATCGCTTCTCGGCCTTTTGGCTCAGATCAAGCGTAGTTTCTGTTCTCGTCAGTTTAATATCTGATAGGTCTCCCACGGGGGGGACCGGTTCTTATCAAGCAGATTTTTGCCAACAGGGAGTCGGAACGAGGGCTCGCTCCGTCCGCTCCACGTATCGCCCCGGTATGGCAGCTCCTCTGGGGAACGGTGCACTCTTTCTAAGCCTGTCAAAGGGAAACCCTGTGGGGAGATTGAGTGAGTGAGTGAGTGAGTGAGTGAGCGAGTGAAGCATTGTTCTGTGGATTCCTGATCTAAGAGACCTTCTCCTCAACTCTGGCCTGTCCTTGTAATTCCTCACCTCTGGCTTTTCCATCTCTGGTTGACAAGGATCATGATAGAGTAGGTAAGAGTGAGTCCACCTTCCTTTTGTAACCCGTCTGCTGCCTGCCTTGTAGTAGTCGATTTCATTCATTTGCAATGTCATGTCATGTGCACTTCACGTGAACGTACGTACTTACTGGTGACCTCGTTCTTGCTCTGATTGAACCCATGGAGTCAAAGAACTAAGTGAAACTCCATTGGTATTGGCCTCATTTGGTGGTCCATGTGAATACCAACCAAGCAACCAAGCAACCATGTAACCAAGCAACCAAGCAACAGAAACGAGTGAATTGCCCCCCCAAAATCTGGAATTCCCCGGTGAGGCGAAGCCCTTTTCGTTTGGCCTGCCGTTTTCCCTCCCTTTTACTTATAAAAAAAAAAAAAAAAAAAAAAAAAAATCTTCGAGGCTGATCTAGTAGTCATAACATGTAATAACACACATGTCATCTAGGAAGCACACCAAAAGCGAGTGCTTTTGGGGGGGGGGGGGGGGGGGACCTTCCAAAACGATGAGGGAGGAGAGGTGGGTGGTCAAGGTCTAACCCTAACCCTAACCCTAGCCCTAGCCCTAACCCTAAAAGGTGGGACGATTGTTCAAAATTCGGAACGCTTCACGGATTTGCGTGTCATCCTTTCGCAGGGGCCATGCTAATCTTCTCTGTATCGATCCAATTTTATTAGATGTGCTGCCGTAGCGAGCACAAGACAGGCAGCTGCACCGACCCCTATATATCCGGCACGTCACCGGTCGAGTCGTCTTGGGGCGGGGTTGAAGCCTAGTCCAGTCTAGTCCAGTCTAGTCTCGTCGTGACCGTGGTGCAGCGCAAGGGCACTGAGGGGCCGCGCGCGCGTAGCGTGGATCAATGGGGGTCATCGCTTCTTTCTAGCATGTGTTTTGACAGGGAGAGCTTAACCTGTCAGAGAGAGTGGCAGTTCTCCCCTATTAGACATTCTCTGATATTACAAATTTCTGCTCGGCATCTAGATTCTATAGGTTACTAAGTAACAACTTTGTTGCACGAGCATGTTCAGCAGAATCAAATGACAACAGCGTTCATGTTACTTTTAAAGATCCTATAAAGTGGAATCAAAAATGAGTTTTGAAGTTCATCATACCACAGAAGAATGTGTGGTTTACTACCCATCCAAATTAGAAAGAAAAAAAACAGACAAGTATGTTAAATTAGGCTTTGAAATTGTGAGAAAATCTGAGTGTTTCATGTGTTAATTACTTTGTCTTTGCATTGTACCAGCTGAGTAACAGAATGCAACCGTTTGGGATCTGACGTAGTTTGGTCGCTGTGACGTAGACCAGTCGGGTTTTGGCTCCGCCTATAGAAAACCTGAGCTGAAAACGGAGGAGAAACTGTTCAACAGTCTCCACATTTCAGTGCGACAAAGTTTTCCGCGCTTTGCACATGCTTTCAGGAATTAATTTCACACGTATATAATGTACTGAGAAGCAAATCATGGAATTTGCTTTACAGGATCTTTAATAGTAACGTAAAGTGGAAGACGTCGTAATCTTATGATTCAGGCATCTACACTCAATACGCTAACTTTAGCTTTACCCAAATGCAGATGTCTTTAACTTAAACCTGCTCGGGAGCAGGCTTATTTTATGTGAACAAGATTTGATTGCAACTTTATAAGCAGAGGTGATAGTGGAAAACTGTAACTATTTGTGCCCTTTCTTGTTTTTAACCTGTAACCGCAAATGGGAGTTGAAAGCAGTTATATATTGCTCTCTATGGACAATTTTTGTTTAGTGGTCTTAAGTGATTACAAAAAAAAAAAAAAATTATGGATGTGCCTAATGTGTCAGGTATCGGTAGGGGCACTAAAATGTGGTTTATCCAAATGACCCCTCTAAATGCTGGGGAGAAACCTGTTACATCCACACCTCACCATGCTAGGGTGGATGATATGTGTAATGATGCTTGTGCTGCTGCAGATATAGGAAAAGAGGAGCAGTATGCACCTTCTCCTGAAGAAGTTGATCATGTCCCAGTTACTGCTCTTAGGGACTTAGTGAAACAGATGGGGATCAGTATTGGGGAAAATATCGTTCCAAAAGTCCATTCCAGCAAGAAATGTTTTTTCCACAACTGACTTTTCTAAGGTTAACCTGACAGTTAATAGCAGCCATGATAGTTATGATCCACATCCCTTCAGGGGAGACAAAACTGACAGTCTTACTATCTCTGAGTGGGAGGAGTCTGTTAATGTGTATCTGAGTAAGAGGGGCATTGAGCTCTGTGACCAGGTCGGGGAAGTGTTGAGCAAGCTATGAGGGAGGGCGCGTGATGTTGTGAAAGTTAGGCTACGTAGTAAACCCTCTCTAGAGTTTAAATCAGGCCCACAACCTGTGTTTTATATTCTGCTTAACAAAGCCATTGACATTGCTGTAGATGGACTGGAAAGGCAGGGAAAGACACTTGAGAACCCTACACGTGAAGTGACAGTTATGTTAATCACCCATTGTCCTGATGCTGAGTTATCTCTAGTCTTCAGCTGTAGACCCCTGGGGCCTCATGTATAAACGTTGCGTACGCACAAAAATCTTGCGTGTGTTGGTTTTCACGCACACTCTGTGATGTATAAAGATTTACTTGACGTGAGAATGTGCGGACGGTCCGTAAAGTCTTGTCTGGCTCTGTAACATGGCAAATTCGAACTGAAAAGTGCCGAAACTCACCAAATATTACTGAATAAAGTTTCCACTACTACGTTTATGACGTTCATAATTCAAAAATCAGAAAAATTAAAGTTTATCATTAATGTGGATGATCAAATCAAAATGCCAGAACCCAAAACGGGAAATTCTATAAAGCCTTCTGTTTAATCCGCCACCACTTAATAACTTCTGTTAAACTTGAGGGTGTCAAAAAAACGAAAAAATCACTCAGGAAATGCATGTCACGCTAACCCTATAGCTGCCACACTGTTACGATGCGTCACCACTCGTTTCTTCATTTAAAGTTTTACATCGGACCATTTCTTCTTAATTTCTGCCACGGTCCGGCTCACTGAACCCACAGCATTTATGGCCCTATAAAAATAATAATAATTGTATTTGTAATGCACTTTACAAATGCAGCTAAATCTCAAAGGGATACAGGTTAAAAACAAGAAAGGGCGCAAATAGTGACAGTTTTCCACTCCGCCGACTTTCTTTTGTCGCCAATACCTGATGACAGGCCGCCAAACAGGACACAGTTTCTCGACTCCACACTCGGTTGTCAGAGCCTCGATCTCACAGTCACCGTATTTCTTCAAATAAACGCAGCGGAGTTTAACGTTCATTTTCAGTGCAGCGTTTATTTGAGGGCGGTGTTTATTCGAAGAAACACGGTAATTCAGACAAAGAAATGGCCTCAGGAGTGCATTTACTGTCCATCTGCATATTCATTTATGGGAAGAGGCAAGGCGGGGTCAGTGGCTCGTTCACGTGCGGTCAATCTCACGTTGATTGTGATTTATAAGGAAAGGTGTGCAGGACCTGGCGTACAACCGGTTTTATACATGTGAATATTTTTGTGCGTAGGTACTTTTCGAGTTTTGCCCGTACGCCATCTTCTGGAATGAAAGCTGCGCAATCCTTTATACATGAGGCCCCTGGAGAAGTGGACCGCCTCAGATGTTCAAACAAGGTTGGATGAGCACCACCGGAAAAGGCGTCTCCTACAACATCAGTCTATGTGCCCAGCTGACAATCTGCAACCCACTCTGCCTGTCAGGGTCCTGCACGGCCACTTTCAGACCACCGAGAGCACTTCCACTGTTCGACCACAGGCAGAGAGTAGACCACTGCCAACAGAGGGTCACTCGCTTAAGCATGTCATCACTCTTCTGGAGCGCTTGCTACTGCGGGAGACCTCACAGTGTTCCAGGCCGCCTCGAACTGGCAGCCGCACCAGGTCTCGGAGCCCTTGTGTCATTTGTGGGGACCCTGATCATGACACTGGTTCTCACTGGAAGCGTGATCGTCTATGCTTCCGTTGTCATGTTGCGGGACACCAAGCAGTAGGGCTGTCCCCACTCAGACGACTAGTCGATTTTCTGGTCAATATGCTCTTGGTCGACAAAGATTTTTTTAGCTTTTCCCTTTTGTTAATCTGTGCTTTGTTATGGTTTGGTATTTTGCACACGGCACGAGCACAATTGGCTGCAGAACTACAAACTCTGCCATAGCCTACTTTGTCGGTGTTATTAGTCAAAATGGCAAAGAAATCTGTGGTATGGCAGCATTTCATTAAAGCACATTTACAAAGTACCGGGTGACTCGAAAAACGTTGAATGCAAACTCTGCCAACAATGGTTTATTTTTCATAGTTCGGCGTCGAATATGATGTAGCCTACCACCTGAAAAACTTAAGTTAGTCTAGCCCTACTTCGCTCATGCTAACGCACTGGGTTGAAAAATGAATATGCCTATTATAAGAATCACATCCAAATCGAATGACATTATCTTTTCCGACCAAGACAACAAAATCTTTCTCTGTTGCACTGTTCCCCACTCAGCTTCTACGTAAATTCGCCTGCTGCAAGTTCAGGCAGTGATAAGCGCGCTCTGATGATTTGCATGTTAAACAAACAATATTTTTAATTTGTAGTACATTGTAAGAGATACTAAATACCATCGGCATTCGGTTACAACAGGACTGTTGATACGAGTCATATTATTAGTAGGGTCTTAGCGGCTGAATATGAACATGTCCAGTAGCTATTGAGTCAGATCTCGAAAATGTTTACTTTTTTCTTTTGTGAAAAAAAAGCGTTTCAAATTTTGATTAGTCGATTTTCAGACGTTTTAGTCGAGTCTTGGTCGACCAAAGAAAATCTTAGTTGGGGACAGCCCTACCAAGCAGTGACTTGTCCTGCTCCCCCTGTTGCCGACCTGCCTTCTGCTCAGCCTGACGGTCCATATCAGCAGGGAAACTAACTGGTCCACATGAGCAGGGGACTAGTGGAGGGCCAGATGAAATGTCCTCAGAAGATCAAGAAGATGTTGACCATGAATCTGCCTACTCTCAGCTATGTGCTGCAACAGGCGATGATGCTATAGTGATAGTTCAAAATACACAAAGACTTTCTGCTACTGCTGACCTTTTCTACACTGACGTGTTGATCCAGGATGCTGTAGAATTGCGTGCCATGTTGGACAGTGGCTCGTTCTTTAAGCTCTCGCATGCTTCACATCTTGGATCAGGCCAAAGTTCTGTCTCCTGCCTCAGTCTCTTCAACGTCAGTGGTTCTAATTGGCTGTGGAGGCTTAAGGACAAACCCTGTAGGAGTGTGTGACCTTCAGATAAAAGTGCTTGGTTGTCACATATCTGTGCCCGTACTCATTGTGGACGGTCAAAGTGACAACCTCATTTTTGGCAACATCTCATTCGAGTACTGAAGCATTCTGAGGGTTTCTGGGAAAAAGTCTCAGTTTCTGACCAGACTCCAGAGGAGGAGACCTTGCTGCAGATGTTGGCCTCTGTGGAGAAATGGAGAGGCGATGAGTGCACTAGCAAAGTAGGCACTGTAAAACTGAAGCATGCTGTGACTCTGGAACCTATGAAATAACACTTGATTTGGGGCCGCCTGCCTGACCACAAGTGTCTGTCTGCTGGTAGCACTGTGATTGTGGAGCCAAGCCAGTCACGGACAGTGCCACGATCTGTGACGGTGGGTCGTGTTGTGACGCCACTCTGGGGCGACGGATGGGTTCCAGTGAGGGTTATTAACCCTTCCACTAAACTAGTGACTCTGAGACGCAACTGCAAGATTGCGGACGTATCCCCGTGTGTGGCACTGGAGGGCTTTAACACTGACTACTTAAATGACAATGACTTACCTGATGAAGTGCAATGTTCAGTAACAAAGACAGCCGACTTGGTTGACGGAGGCAGTGTGAAGAGCTTGACTGTCTCCTTTCTGGAAGTCGAAGTTTGTCAACCTGTTGGCCAAGTATGAGTCTCTCTTCTCCCGCCACAAGCTGGACTGTGGCAAAGCCAGGGAATTTGTCTTCCGCATTCGTCTGAGTGACAGCAAACCTTTCAGGCTTCCATATCGCCGCCTGTCACCATCACATTACGAGAAGCTAAGGGTCGCATTGAGTGAAATGAAGGATTGTGACATCATCAGGAAGTCTAGTACGAGAGGTGAGTACGTCTCGCCCCTTGTCTTCGTCTGGATAAATAATGGCGACATACGGCTCTGCACTGACTTTCGGTGGTTGAATGACCGCACTATCAGGGATGCACACCCCTTACCTCATCAGGCTGACTCCATGGACCTAACCTCTGGCTACTATAATGTGGAGGTCCACGAAGAGGACAAGAAGTTCACAGCGTTCACCTCTCCATTTGGGCTCTACGAGTACAACAGGCTGCTGCAAGGGTTGTGCAACAGCCCAGTCACATTTACGAGGATGATGAAGGCCATATTCGGTGATCAAAACTTCTTGAGCCTCCTGTGTTACCTGGATGACATACTTGTGTTTGCTCCAAGGTTGGAAACAAAGGTTGTTTGGCTGCAAAGGTTGGAATCTCCTTAGATTAAAGGAGCACAACCTTAAGCTTGCACCCAAGAAGTGCTTCTTCATGAGACCATCTGTGAAGTTTCTTGGACATATTGTGAGGAAAGATGGCATCTCTACTGACCCTGAGAAGGTCAAATACATTATTGATCTGAGTGAGAAGGATTTGATGGAGGACGGCACCAACATTCCTTCGGCCTCCAAAACCAGATCTTTTCTCGGAATGGTGGGATTTTATCAGCAGTTCTTTGAGGGATACTCCCAAATTAGCAAGCCTCTGCTTGCGTTGACATCTGGCGTGAGGAAGCAACGTGCCAAGGGACTAAGGAGCCGGCCTTTGTCCAAGCAACTTTCCTCTGCTGATTGGACACCAGACTGTAGGGGAGCATTCAATGAACTGAAGCAGGCCTTGTTGAAAAATGCCACTTTCGCACATCCCAACTTCGGTGAGCCATTCCTCCTATCAGTCCATGCCTCTTCTAATGGCCTTGGGGCTGTGTTGTCTCAGTTGGTCGAAGGTGATGACATCGCACGCCCCAATGCATTTGCCAGCAAATTGCTAAATTATGCCAAGTCACGCTACCCAGCTCACAGGCTGGAATTCCTCACTCTTAAGTGGGCTGTTAGTGACAAATTCAGCCACTGGTTGAGAGGCCAAAGGTTCACAGTATGGACTGACAACAACCCGCTCAGTTGTATTCTCACTAAGGCGAAACTGGATGTGAACAGAGGTGGGTGTCGAGGTTGGCCCCATATTACTTTGAAATCAGATACATCCCCGGGCCTAAGAATGTGGTAGCGGATGCCCTTAGCCGTGAGCCATTTGTGCGACCCAGTGCACTTCATTGTATTACAACAGTCCCTTATGGTGTACTTCTGGAGGAAACAAATGCCCAGGATGCTTTCCGTCTGTCCTGTGATCCACTGAGCCGGCTAAAAATGCACCATCCTTTGCCAGTGGCCTCGAACAATGCTGCTGCGGTGCTCCAGCTTCCATCTGTCTCCTCGCAAGCAGTGTCGGCAGTTTTGGAACATTCCTTGGAACAGAACCGTGTGCCTTCTCATACTCTCCTCTTGCCTCAGCTCATTCAGTCCATCCAACCACCTGAGCTGACTGGTTTCTGTCCTCTGCCCAAAGACTAACTGTCAGCCATGCAACGTGCTGATCCCTGTTTGAGTCGGGTGCTTCACTTTGTGGAACGTCAGAGGAGGCCTTCAAGACGGGAACGCCCACATGAATCTGTTGAGGCTCTGCGACTCTTCCGACACTGGGAACAGCTCACCATCAACTAGGGCTGGGCGATATGGGTAAAAAATTATCAATATAGATATTTATATTTACATTCGATAACGATAATTAAGACGATAGACCACAAATCCGTAGTAGTAGCAAAATAAGTCTCTTCCTCAACTTTTTCCCTACACTCGGCATAAAGTTTAGGCAGTGTGAGAGAAATGTTTGCGGCCAGGGACCATGTACCTGGGCTAAAGTAACAAGTTTTTTTCAACCTTGCTTTTTATCAATAGCCTACCTATCAATACTTTGGTGCAAACTCACACTTTATGCATGTTCCAACGAGTGATTTTGCTTCAGGTGGTAAAAAAGGTTTCTTATATACTAGTATTATAATTGGACCAATACGCTGTTCTTATTGGTCCAGAGACGTTCTAAGATGTCCGAAAAAAACGTTTGCAAACCTCTCCAGAGGTCCGCAAATGATATACGGACCTAGCAAGCGGTTGCCTTGGAGATGTTGACAACATGGCGTCTGCTCCAGATTCTTTGTGTTTGATTTGGGATTTTCCTACGTGTTGTTGTATTATATAAAAAAACAAATATGGACTTTGACAGATCTACAAACACCTTTGTAAGCAGAGATTTGTTAAAACGTTAGTTAACCGAGACCGTAGGTCGAGGTCAACAAGAATAAGTCCACATTTGCAGTTTGTCGTATTACTTGGTAGCCACTTGTTTGTTTACTATTGCTACACCAATTTGCACCCAACATTGCTCTGCTCTTTGTCGGATTTCAAAAAGCTAAACAACCTCCAAATAACTGAAGACAAACCCTTTTTATCAATAATTTCTTTATTGGAAGTTGCTATCTCGCCGTGGCTATCGCTGCCACTGTTTTTGGCAATAAGACTAATTTTCCGCGGTTAACATTAGCTACTCCACTCGAGGTGCTCAGTACTAGTATATTTTAGTGAGCGTAGGCTACCATTTCTCCGCAACTTCCTGCTGCATCACATAAATTAAATGGACTGCTGTTCCTAATTATTCTCCATCGACATTATTGAAAATTAATTAATGTTACGATATCTTTATTGAGGGAAGTCATTACTTAGATAATTATTTTTATCGATTTATCACCCAGCCCTACCATCAACATGGGGGTACTGTAACCCTCTTCCAAAGATGCAGTTATAAAGAAGAGGACTTTCCGCTACGTCGTGCCCTCGGCTATGAAATAAGTTGTTCTTAGGGGCGTACATGATGAGGCAGGTCACCAGGGGCTGAGGAGGATGCTCTATCTGAAAAGACAACGGTTTTACTGGCACGGGGTGGACAGGGGTACGTGCGGCGCTGTCGGCGTTGTGTGGTCAGCAAATCCCCTGAACCTGAAGCAAGGGCACCACTCGAGAGTGTTAAGACCTCCAGACCGCTTGAGTTGGTGTGCATTGACTTCTGGTCGGCTGAGGACTCCTCCAACAAGTCTCTTGACGTGCTGGTAGTGTCTGACCATTACACTAAGCTGGCCCAAGCATATCTCTGCCCCAACCAGTCAGCTAAAGCTGTCAACAGCTTTGGAACAACTTTTTCTGCGTCTACGGCTTTCCGGAGCGAGTGCACTCTGATCAGGGTGCAAATTTTGAGAGCAGTCTTATAGCAGAAATGCTCCAAGTTGCTGGTGATGAGAAGTCTCATACAACGCCTTACCACCCCATGGGCAACGGAGCGGTGGACATGTTTAATCGCACACTTGGTAATATGATCAGGACCCTTCCACCGAGAGTCAAACAGCAATGGCCCCAGTTGCTGAGATCTCTCACCTTCTCCTACGATGCCACAGTCCACGAAACCACAGGCTTTGCTCCCTTTCATCTTATGTCCGGGAGGACTCCCAAGTTGCCTGTGGACATGATGTTTGAGTCGGTGCTTATGGATGATCAGGTGGTGGATTATGGTGTCTCAGGCGAGACTTAGCAGAGGCTATAAGGATTGCTCAGGTTTCCACCACAAAGCAGTATCAGGCTAGGTCTGAAGCACAAGCGCAGAATGCAGGTTTAGGGTTCAACAAGTTTATTGATGCCGAGTTCTGCCGAAACCAGGAAAAAAACTAAGGAAAGTTAGTATCCGACTACTGTAAACTTCACAAAGCGGAGCAGTCAGTATAGTCCATATAATCCGCAACGAAAAAAAGCTATATTCCAAAATCCTACAAAAGAAACAGTAATCCACGGCAGAAACAGTAATCTCACCAACTTTGGTTCACATGTGTTCACGACAAACCATGACGGAGTGAATGAGGGGAGGGCCTTCCTGTCCTTAAATAGGAAGTCAGTGACAAGTGGAAGGCGGTGTCCTAGGATCTGCATCGCCCTCTGGAGGAGCGGCGGACATGCACAGACGTGACAAGCAGCAGGAGAGGCAAACTGAGCTGTACAATCTGAGAGGTGCACCTGTGGATGTTGGAGATAGAGTCCTGTTGGCTAACAAGGGGGAACGTCGTTGCAGGAAGTTGGCTGATAGTTGGGAGAGCCACCTCTACACCGTTGTGGAGAAACAGGAGAACACCCATACCTTCAAGATCAGGAACGGTGAAACAGGGCAGGTGAAAGTGGTCCACAGGAATCTTATTATGCCAGTGAATTTCCTGCCTGTACCGACGGAGCCTGAGGATTGTGGCTCTTCTGTCAGTGTCCTGACTGTTGTGGAGGAGTCTGTTCTTGATGTGGGAATGAATCTGTTGTGCTGCCTGAGTGTGGACCTGAGGACAGGACTGTCTCATGGATCTCTGAGCTACCAGTGCCTGCTGTAGATGGGTTGACTGCTTTGGGTGATGTTCCTGCTGCTGATGATCACTAAAGCCAACACAACACAACACAACAAAATCTGCTCACCACCTCCATCAGGGACACTGACTGTCTCACCACCTTCAAGAAAAGGCTCAATACGCACTTGTTCCGGGAGTACAACGGCACTTAGGAATGCTTGGCTGTACCTGACGTTAGTTTCCTCCAGGTTCACAATGACACTTATTGAGAGACTTGTTGCTCTTGTTGGTTAGTTATAACGGATTTAAAGTTTTGTACTCGCTGTGAGATATTTTACTATTGATTGTTCTTTTACAGGTACACTCTTGCACTTTTTGGATTTCCTGTTGTTTAATTGTAACTTGTTTAACTGCATGCTCTTATATGGTTCATCCCTTTGGCACTTACTTGGTTTTTCACAATGTATGCTTCATGTTTTGGCTGCTTGCAATGTTTGGGGCTACCTCGTTTTTATGGTCAGTAACCTATGCTCTTCTGTAAAGCTCTCTCTTGGAAGTCGCTTTGGATAAAAGCGTCTGCTAAATGCATAAATGTTAATGTGAGGATGTTGTGCGACCTGTCAGTGGGTCAGAGGCCGCATCAGACTATCCAGACGAGACTGAACCGGACAAAACGACCCTGACTGCTCATGACAAACCTGACCGGTCCTTCTCTTGTGACCCTGCTGTTGACACAGACTGTTCTGTGGACTTGACTGACTCCCGACCTTCTCTTTCTGTTAATTCACTGCTTAGTGATACACATTCTATAGTCACATCAGGGGTTGAACATTCCTATTTTAATGACAATGTACAGGGATTGAGAACGAGGTACGGGAGGTTTGTTAGACCTGTTGTTAGGTTTATTGAACACCTGCGACAGAAAGTTGTTCCTGATGTTTAGTGTGATTTATGTTGAGTACTTGCCTTTGTGAATGCATTTACGTGGTTATCTTTCTGCTGGAGTTGAACACCTGTATGTGGTAGTCCTGTGGATGTCAGGTGGTTTCGGATTGTACTGTTTAAATCGGGGGTCCCCAAACTACAGCCGGATACGGCCCGCCAACGCATTTGGACCTGCCCTCTGAACAATGCCAGTCTTAAAAATAAAAATAAAAAAACTTTTCATTTCAATAGCAATGAATATGAAAAAAGTTATTTACAATATGAATAATGCTCTTTTAATAGGCTGTGATATGTACGAATGTACGGTGCATAACATAGTAATAAACTAATCTAGCATAATAAATACTAGTGCTGTCAGTTTAACGCGTTATTAACGGCGTTAACACACACCCATTTTAACGGCATCAATTTTTTATTGCGCGATTAACGTTCTTTTTGGCCCAGCAATTGTTGTTGTCTTTTTCACATGCTGTTGCAACAACTACTGACGTTAGAAAAACTACAACACCACACCGGATCTAGCTACACCGGAAACAAAACAACAGGCATACACTTGTTTGGGCTTGCGAGCCGGCTAAAGAGTATTGGCTAACTTTACGCTTTGAGTAGATGGCGAGCGCGAGATGCCGAAATGGATGCCAATAAGATTCTGAATGCAAAGTTTACTATTAAAAAGTTGCCAAATGGTCCCATTGGCAAGAGCAAAGTGATCTGTGTGTTTTGTCGTTGTGAACTGAGCTATCATCGTGGCACGTCCAGTCTGAAATACCACTTGATGGCAAAGCACACAGCTGATGCGAATTCTCCGTCCCCTCGTCAAAGCCAGGCGATTGCAAAGTTATTTTCAATAAAAAAAAACATTTGCACCAAGCAATCCGATCCACTTTTCCATGTTGATAAAAGCATTAAAATGAGAAAAAATTATTGGACAAAAAGAAATCAAGGGACATTTAGAATAGACAAAAATGTGCGATTAATTGTGATTAATCGCGAGTTAACTATGACATTAATGCAATTAATCGCGATTAAATATTTTTTTTGTTTGACAGCACTAATAAATACATTTTAAATCATAATAAAATCTCAACAATAATACTGGTAGTTACTCCGGCCCAAGTAGTTTTCTGTTCCGACCCGGCCCCACATTAAAGAAAGGAAAATTATCTGGCCCTCGCAGACAAAAGTTTGGGGACCCCTGGTTTAGATGATGGATATTCGGGTAATTTTCCCCTCGGTTCGGCACCTGTACATTGTGGTTCACCCCGGTGGACGAGAGGGTAGCCTCCCTCCGCCTTCGGGTGGGGGGACGGGTCCTCACTGTCGTTTGTGCTTATGCACCAAACGGCAGCTCAGAGTACCCACTCTTTTTGGAGTCTCTGGGGGGGGGTGCTGGAAAGCGCTCCTCCCGGGGATTCCCTCGTCCTCCTGGGGGACTTCAATGCTCATGTGGGCAATGACAGTGAGACCTGGAGGGGCGTGATTGGGAGGAACGGCCCCCCCAATCTGAACCCGAGTGGTGTTTTGTTGTTGGACTTCTGTGCTAGACACGGCTTGTCCATAATGAACACCATGTTCAAGCATAAGGGTGTCCATATGTGCACCTGGCACCAGGACACCCGAGGTCTCGAGGTTCGATGATCGACTTTGTAGTCGTATCATCGGACTTGGGGCTGCATGTCTTGGACACTCGGGTGAGGAGAGGGGCAGAGCTGTCAACTGATCACCACCTGGTGGTGAGTTGGCTTCGATGGTGGGGGAGGACGCCGGTCAGGCCTGGCAGGCCCAAACGTAATGTGAGGGTCTGCTGGGAACGGCTGGCGGAACCCTCTGTCAGAAGGAGCTTCAACTCCCACCTCCGGGAGAGCTTTGATCATGTCTCGGGGGGTGCCGGGGACATTGAGTCCGAATGGGCCATGTTCCGGGCCTCCATTGTTGAAGCGGCTGACCGGAGCTGCGGCCGCAAGGCGGTCGGTGCATGTCGCGGCGGTAACCCGCGGACCCGGTGGTGGACTCCGGAGGTGAGGGATGCCGTCAAGCTGAAGAAGGAGGCCTATCGGACTTTATTGGCTGGTAGGACTCCAGAGGCAGCTGATGTGTACCGGCAGGCCAAGCGGAACGCGGCTTTGGCGGTCGCAAAAACCCGGGCATGAGAGGAGTTCGGCGAGGCCATGGAAAATGACTTCCGAACGGCTTCAAAAAGGTTCTGGACCACCATCAGGCGGCTCAGGAGGGGGAAGCAATGCTCTGTCAACACTGTATACGGTGGGGATGGTGCGCTGCTGACCTCGACGGGGGACGTCCTGGATCGGTGGAAGGAATACTTCGAAGACCTCCTTAATTCCACCAACACGCTTTCCGACGTGGAGGCAGAGTCTGGTGACATTGGGGGGGGGGCCTTCTATCTCTGGGGCTGAGGTCGCCGAGGTGGTTGAAAAGCTCCGCGGTGGCAGGGCCTCTGGGGTGGATGAGGTCCGCCCGGAGTTCCTTAAGGCTCTGGATGTTGTAGGGCTGTCTTGGTTGACACGACTCTGCAACATTGCGTGGACATCGGAGACAGTGCCTCTGGACTGGCAGACCGGGGTGGTGGTTCCCCTCTTTAAAAAGGGGGACTGGAGGGTGTGCTCCAACTTTAGGGGGATCACACTCCTCAGCCTCCCTGGGAAAGTCTATTCAGGGGTCCTGGAGAGGAGGGTCCGTCGGATTGTCGAACCTCGGATTCAGGAGGAGCAATGTGGTTTTCGTCCTGGCCGTGGAACAGTGGACCAGCTTTATACCCTCCGCGGAGTCCTGGAGGGTACATGGGAGATCGCCCAACCAGTCTACACATGTTTTGTGGATTTGGAAAAGGCGTTCGACCGTGTCCTTCGGGGGCTCATGTGGGGGGTGCTCCGAGAGTACGGGGTACCGGATTTCCTGATCGGGGCTGTCCGGTCCCTGTACGACCGGTGCCAGAGTTTGGTCCGCATTGCCGGTAGTAAGTCGAACTTGTTTCCAGTGAGGGTTGGACTCCGCCAGGGCTGCCCTATGTCACCGATTCTGTTCATTACCTATATGGACAGAATTTCTAGGCGCAGCCAGGGTGTTGAGGGGGTCCGGTTTGGTGACCTCAGGATCGGGTCGCTGCTTTTTGCGGATGATGTGGTCCTGTTGGCTTCATCGGGCCTTGACCTTCAGCTCTCACTGGAGCGGTTCGCAACCGAATGTGAAGCGGCTGGGATGCGAATCAGCACCTCCAAATCTGAGGCCATGGTAATCGACCGGAAAAGGGTGGAGTGCCATCTCCGGGTCGGGGAGGAGATCCTGAACCAAGCGGAGGAGTTCAAGTATCTCGGGGTCTTGTTCACGAGTGAGGGAAGAATGGAGCGCGAGGTCGACAGGCGGATCGGTGCGGCGTCCGCAGTGATGCGGGCTCTGCATCAGTCCGTCGTGGTGAAGAAGGAGCTGAGTCGAAAGGCAAAGCTCTCTATTTACCAGTCGATCTACGTTCCTACCCTCACCTATGGTCATGAACTATGGGTAGTGACCGAAAGGACGAGATCGCGAATACAAGCGGCCGAAATGAGCTTTCTCCGCAGGGTGTCCGGGCTCTCCCTTCTCTCTTGGTGAGAAGCTTGGTCATCCGGGAGGGGCTCAGAGTAGAACCGCTGCTCCTCCGTGTCGAGAAGAGCCAGCTGAGGTGGCTCGGGCATCTGATTAGGATACCTCCTGGACGCCTCCCTGGTGAGGTGTTCTGGGCACGTCCCACTGGGAAGAGGCCCCGGGGAAGACCCAGGACACGCTGGAGGGACTATGTCTCTCGGCTGGCCTGGGAACGCCTCGGGGTCCCCCAGGAAGAGCTGGTGGAAGTGGCCGGGGGGAGGGAAGTCTGGGCCTCCCTGCTTAGGTCGCTGCCCCCGCGACCCGATCCCCGGACAAGCGGCAGATGACGGACGGACGGACTCGGGTAATTTAACCTGTAGTTGGGCATGTTTTCCTGTGGGTGTTGGATGGCTTTGCTACCCTTTCACATTCTAATTCTTAACGAATGGTCTATTTGACTGGAATTCTGGGTTTCTTTTATCAGCGCGGCACTGTACACACAAGGAATTTTGTTTTATATTTTCTTCTGGTATGCTGTTGGTACCTGGTGTGTTGGTTTTGAGGTCATACCGCGGTCTCCTATCTGTGTTCTTTTGTTTTGAATGTGCAAGTGACGATCTGTAGGGGGGAATGTAGCGGAGTTAATGATTGAACTTGCCATCACTGTCACTGTTTAATGATTTCAATATTTATTTTATACAAATTATTATCACTCGAACTTAGTTTTTTAATGCTTTAAATCTAATTTACGTTTGAGAACTAGTTGTGTGTATAGGGGGGCGGGTTCTGCTGCGCCCCTGCAGACTTAAGCGGTGAACCCCAAAACTATTTACAGTCTGCATGTGCTATTTTCATGGTAAGCTGCCGTATAGTAGCTCTGTTATATCTTTCCTATTATCACCTTTCTATGGGTATTCTATAAGGTTTTGCTACAAGCTACATTTAGCCGTATGTTAGTTTTGTTTCCTTCATTGTTCTACATGGTGTTTGGTCCTTTTAAACATGGTCAATCTGATTATTTCATTTTTATTTTTTTTAGCATTCGATGACTGGCTGCACGGTGCTCAGTGACCTATGTATATTGTGTTCATCACCAGTGCAATAAATGGTTGGAACCAAAGAATATTGGTGTCGTAGCCTAAATAACACAACGCATGAGTAGAAAACCCACTACATACGCAAGCTTTTCGTGCGTACGCAACGTTTATACACAGGTGAAGAGACCTTCAGTGATTGGACGCCCACTTTTGGCTTGGCTTACTGAGAGAGAACGCTTAGAGCGAGAGGTCTGTCGGATGCTGTCATTGAGACCATTCAGAGTGTGCGCACGCATTCTACTGCTAGAGAGCAGTATTGCGTCCTGGCTTTTATCCCTATAGGGATTAGCCGGGCGTTCAGGGCACAGAGCTGCGAACTGAGAGCCTTTTTCCCACTTCCGCACAGCGGAGAGGACGAAAGATGCTTATATAGGCTGGGTCCAGTGCACGCTCTCGCACTATCTGGAAAGCACAGCAAGCATCAGATCTTCTCCCCAGTTTCTGATCTGCTACGATGGATTGAGGGCTGGATTGCCACTCTCGAAACAGCGACTTTCTCACTGACTATGTCTCGCGTACGAGTCGATGAGATGTCCCATGCCACCCGAGGAATGGCAGCTTCACTTCTGAATCTATTCAACATTTGCATTGTTACCAATGAAACAGTTAAATCATTACATCCATAATCATAGCACCATTTACAATTGTCAATGTATCATTCCCAAGACAATTCCCATTGTTTCTCAAAGTCCAATTTGCTGAAACGGATGCCATGATTGTGTGTGCATAGTGCTTGTGTAATCTTCTCATATGCAATGTAGCCTATTTGATTAAAACGGCAACCTCACCGCACTGTACTATAGGTACAGCGCAAGTTTCCCTACATTGACTCAGAAACCATTTCCTTTGTTTGACACTATCAACAAAGTGCACTCTTGACTCACGTGTACCATGCTATGTCCTCTGAAACTAGCCAGGAATGACCCTGTTCACCTCGGGTCATTTCCAGGACTTTACGTTTCAATCCGTCACAACAATCCAGCGTCCTGATCCTTAGGTCATCGGACCTCTCACAGGATTGACACAGCATCTCCTGCCTGTCTGTGAATTACAGAATGAAGTAGACTACATAGTAATTAAAATTACATTTTCACAGAGGTCAGTTGAAAGCAACTGACTCGTTTTTGGCCCATTCCTGAACCTTTACAACATTTCTTCAGCTCAATTAAGTGTACGCATATTATGTTTTCTCTCAAATAGGGTATGCTAAAAACGTTTGGTTTAATGTAACACTCTTGTCACTTTCTCAATTACTCTTAGTTTTTACTCAAAGAACTCAAATCACACAATATCTATCAGCGCGCGTTGTCATGTCTGTGCATGTCCACCGCTCCTCTAGAGGGTGACGCATATCTTAGGAAAAACCCCTTTCACCTTTCACTGACTTCCTATTTAGGCCCCGTTTACACGGAAGAAAAACGCACATATTTTCATGCGGTTTGGCCTTTCATTTACACAAAACTGAGGTTTTATCACGGAAAACGATAATTTCTAAAAACTCCTGCCAAAGTGGAGATTTCTGAAAAGTTTTTGTGTTTGCGTGTGCACTAGCTTAAACTGAGTTTTAGGTTCTCAAACGTCACAGTATGGGACTAAAAAAGCATCACTTCATGTGAGCGTCCTGTTTATAGTAATAGGTGCGTTCCACTTCATGCAGCGCCGGCGTTGCCTGCAGCCGCCTGCATCCCGGCTGACTTGAAGGAGCCAATGGCTTTCTCAGCTGTCGGCACCGCCGGTGCTGCATGAAGTCGAACACAACTAGCGTAATGGGGTCATTTATTTGTGAATTGCGTTACATTTCTGAATCACAAAATACATTTGTGCATCGCATTTGTGAATCATTCAAACAAATGAACCTCGCGCCTGAAAGGTGAAGGAAGTCGATCGTGTTATTCGTAGTTGTTGTTGATTTTGAAATTTCTGATTGGTTTGCATGGCTTTATCCTTCACATTACACTGCCGCCTACAGGTATGGCATAGTTATGATGGCGCTCGGGGGTGTATATGCGGGTTAATGTAAACATAATTTTTTTTTTAAACGTACTTGTGTGTACAATGTTATTTTTTTAAGCGGAGGGGCAGAAATATTTGTTTCTGTAAATACCCTGCTATGTGTAAACGTGGCCTTAAGCACAGGAAGGCCCTCCTCATTCACTCCATCATGGATTCCCGTGAGTACATACTAGTGCTGTGAATACTAACCACTGAACGGATGTAGATGAAGACTGCTGCCATGGATATATTGTTTATTTTTTGGATTTAGGATTATGACTTTTCTTGCGGTGGATTATTATGGACGATACTGACGGCTCTGCTCTGTGAAGCAGTAGCCAGATACTAACTTGTTTTGTTTCTTTTGTTTCCTGTGTGGATTACCTTTTTTGTGGATTGATATTGCGTGCTCTGTTCAGAGGACACTCAGGAGTAATAAATTGGTTAAATCTCACCTGTATTCTGCATTTGTGCTTCAGACCTAGCCTGATATGCGTTTCAAACTCGAATCAAACAGACAGCCTTCAGCGTGTGTCGGAGCTCAAGACAAACAGCACGTGCGCTGGGAAAAACCTTTTTTCTCTTTTTTTCTTTGACCAACACAGCTGGTTGGCGTTTACCTTCCATTCACTTAATTTCACTCTAGTATAACTTTCCCAATTGTATTGGAACCAATTTATATACCAGGGGTTACATTTCTGCATTATTATTGAATACCATCACACTTCACAGATTTGCCATTTACAAGTTCTGGATGGAAAGGCTTAAAAAACCTCCCTGTTTGACCAGGATTTATAACAAATGTTGATCACACATTTGTTAACCACCAAACTTTGAATTCATCTAAACGAACACATCTTTCAGCATTAATACTCTTATTATCTCTAAATATGCAGAATTACACCCTTTGGTATTTCATCTTTGTAAGATCTCAACGTAACGGGAGCCCCCACCTTTCTCCATCTCTCCTCGGTATTTCTGTAACTCATGTAAAGTATACTCAAACAACCAAAAATCTTGTTAGCAAATGTATGAAAAATACTCATCACTAGTGTTGCTTCCGTCATTGAAAATTATTACTATATACCGCCGTCAACAAACCTTTATCAAGTGACCAAAATGAGACGAGACGCAACGTAAATGCTGGTGATGTGATGATGATTATAATTAAATGTATAATGCAATATCGTTGACGAATAAAAACAAGACGAAATGTAGTTTACAAAATAAAAGGAGACGAAATGTTATACGTTATTTCATCTGTTTAGTCGTGTTATTATTATTAGCTAACTCATGAGGTTGAGCTTAATGTGTCTCATTTTAACGTTAGCTTTAGACGTTAGCTTTAAACGGTAGCCACTGGAGCTGAAACCGACTGAGAGTCTGAGACAAACGTGTGTGAGTAGCGTGAGTTGGTGGGAGAGTGTAAAGGGGGTTACCATGTATGACTAGTGCGTGTAGCTACGTGTGCGTGTGTATTTGTTTGTATGAGAGAGTCTAAAGTGGGTTCTTCCTGCCTGACTGATTGCATGTGTACTAAGCATCCCTTGTTGGCCAAATACTGTAGCTAGTTTTGTCATTAGTGTGTTTGCCGCAAGTAAAAACACTATTGTTATTCTGCATACTTATTGGGGTGTGCTTGCCCTCGGCAAGCACAAACCATTGTTATCTCACATACGGCGAGCACAAACCATTGTTATCTCACATATATATTATTATTATTATTATTGTTTCTCTTCACACCCCTAAAACTCAGTCAATATTTGGACTACATAGACAACCTAGGTGTCAAAAGTTTCGTCTTGGTAGCGATTGAGTTGCTTGTATTGGGATTTACGTTCCGTTGCACGGTTTAAGTAGACATTAAGAATTTGTGGCGAAAGGTGAAGCTAATGGTGGCTAACTTGCTAGCCACAGTCACTGACGCCACTAACGTCACGAAAGCTCGCGTGACTATCTCTAGCAGAACATTAGTTTAGCAGCTTGTTAACTTATGGGAGATGGCTAGGCTAACTGCTTTACTGCAAGGCAGCTGCATAAACGCCATAAGCAAAGAGGCTTGGGTGATAACTATTTGCTAATTTTACTTTGTGATATGACACACAGTTGTAATGTGTAATGTACAATATAAGCTAATATTATTAAGGAAGTACATCTACTTTCGGAAACAGTCTACTATTTCACTGAAGCATTAGCATCATAACATTAGCCTCTGTTGCCCGGGAAACACATACTACAGCTGTCTATGATGCATCTGTTTTCAATCGTTAAAATAAACATTCCTCACACGGATATATTATGACATTAGATTACAAGTAAACGATTTGTGGGTGAAATTATCATTACCAGTGGTTTCAAACCAGTATAACTCACGACACTGCAACGCTGTAGCCTAGTCTACTAACGCTAGCTAACAAAAACATCTCCACAACTGTTTACAGTAGGAATTCAAACAGCGGCACATCCATTGCCACAACCTAAATTTTGTTGGTTCATGAAAATAATTCATTTCAGCCTTGACCGTACAACGGATGTAACGTTAAATCGAATTCAACCAACGCAGTCGCTACAGTACCAAGACGAACAGTCTAGTATGTAGTACAATCTACCGGGGCACCTTCTCCACACAGGGCTTATCGCATTCTGCCTTGTTACTGACAATGATCGCTACCACTGACATTTTTATGAATGAGGGATTTCCCCCTAAATAAATGTCAAGCTTATTTACGTTTTGGGGGGCATATTTAGCAGATGGTACTATTTGAATCGCGATTCCATCTGAGATAGCTACTGCTGGTACAGTACAGTAACGTTTTTTAAAAGAAGCTTATGAATCAATGCAATGAGTAGGCTACTAATGCCTGAAAATATCACGAGAAGGGAAAAACTTACAATGATGTTTAAATCATAGAGATTAGGTCATTTTTTACACCGGTATATTTAGCCAATTTAAAACCTGCATGTAAGTAGCCTAATGTGTCACATTAAAGAGTTGTCTTAATAACAAATAGCCAGCTAGACCATATACTAGACGCCCAGCAGAAGTTTGTAGCCATATAAGGCCTATATATATATAGGCTGCTTGATTTGGCTGCAAGATTCGTTGATTTTGGGGTGTCCAAGATATGAAGGATTCTGATCTGTAGCAACAGTCTAGCCATGTAGCTAAGCCTTCTCCGGGAAGAGTGGATTTTCAAAGTCTGGAAGAGAAATTTAGGCTAGTGCTACTTGCCCACTGCACTGGACAAGTTATTAAAACTCAAATAAAATGAAATGCAATGTTAGGCCTACTTCACGTTATGTGCCACTCATTAGGCTACGTCTATCGATTTTATTTGACCGAATTCTGCATCAGTAAAACACAAAAAAAGTGGCTTCGTCCCAAGGTCTCCACAGACCGGCTAATTCAATCAAGCAGCGCTGCAAGACCCAGTGAAATGTATATCCTAGCTAGCGGTTTAGGCTGAAATGAAGTATTTTCATGAACAGACAAAGTTTTGACAAAGTTGAGGCTGTGGCAATGAAGTTAAGTAACAACTTTGTTGCAGGAGCATTCTTTGTCTAAGTTGCGAGCTAACAGTGTCCGGTAGGCTTCTTCGCTATAAATAATGATGTTGTTATAAATAATGATGTTAAACCGAGACCATAAGCCCTCAAAGAAAATGTAAGGTCAAAGAAACAAAAGAAAGGTTTGAGGTTACTCTGAAAAGTATCAATACAATAGGCTAATGTAAT